>NC_092524.1:56052500-56162024 GCF_037038585.1 Patagioenas fasciata | reverse complement strand
TGGAGTGGAATGTATTTGTTTTCAAATGCCTTGAAGCCTATATAGGACACTTCATGATTTTTTTTTTTTAATTAATTGCATGTTTATCATCTGTGTTTCCTTTTAATATGGACTACACAGACAATGACAGTGAAAAAGTAAAGCGTATCTACGTTGTTTGGTTGAGCACAAATGTGCAATGAAATGGCATCCTGTTGCTTGTTTATGCGTTTATTTTCTTTTTGGTCTTTTACCTTATAAATAATGTTTGATCTAATGTCTAACATCTATTTGTCGTATTAAGATCATATATATTTTTGTTTTAGCTTCAGCCAACTTGGGGTGATTTTCTTGATCGTAACAAACAAGAGCTACAACCTCCAAGAGGTTCTTCGCTTACAGCCAATATGGTTCACCAGACTTCCTTAAGAAGGACATGTAAGTGAAAATGTTGTTTTGCCTTCTGATCCCTAGATAATTCTGGAAATTAATTGTTATTCAGCGACTTGGTAAAAAGAAATGAAACTCAAAAGTAAGATGATTTTGTACATGTGTTATTGCTGAAAAATTATATGAATTTAATTTTGTATTTCAGCTATTCCATCCAGATCTGTTTCTGTGGATGAATCCAGACCTGAGCTTCTTTTTAGACTGGCAGTTGGAACTTTCTCAGTGTCTGTACTTCATATTGACCCTTTACCCCCACCTGAAAGTTCACTGAACCTTAACCCATTGACACCAATGGCTCGGGATTTCTTTGCCCGAATAGAAAAGATTGAGCCAGTTAAGTTTTCAACAGAAGATTTTCTGTCCTTCCGAGAAGTATTTGCAGAAGCTTGTTCTCATGATCACCTTAGGTATAACTTTGCTTATTAATAAATATAATTAACAAAAATATATTAAGTAAATTTGAATAAAGTAAGTTTATCTCCATAGGAGTTGTCACTTAATATTTCAATTGCGTTAAACTTATTTTTAAATTTCAGAATAGCCTTGAATTTTTACATCTGTTGTCCAAGACTGTTTATTTTTTTAATAAAAAAGAATAAAAGTGTGTAAACATTAAAATCAACTTAGCTCTCTTCAGCAATAGATAAATTGAACTAGGTACAGTTTCTACCACAGAAACCTAGAGATACGAGAAGCATTAAGTAAATTATTTCTTAGGAAATAGCTGTATTTTATAGGACCATTTATTCCAATACAGGAATTCCTGCTTGAAGGAGCTTAGGTTTTTAGTTAGTGCAAAATACTGTATCAGTAGGGATAAAAAGTGTGGGCAAAATTATAAAGTTAGTCAACAGTCTTTTTTTTTTTTTCCACAAGTTTTTATTGTCCCAGTACCATGTATGAAGTAAAATATTTAAGAATGCATATATATTTTCTGACCTTATCCATGTAATTTAGACTTCCTGAGACATTTGACTTTTTCATTGTCTGTATAAGGATGTTGGATTCCCAGCTTTATGTGAATTGCACCTCAGGTTAGATGTCTACAGTGTTCTTGGCAAATTTCTCTACACTGATCAGTGCTGAACACGTAACACAAGTGAGCTCCATTGTCTTTTTGCTACAGCTAAAATCTGTTAGAATTTTTTCTTATTTTTGAAGAAGTTATGATGGTTTTAATGATTTTTTTAAAAGGATTATAGTGGTCCTTTTTACATATTTAAATCTTGACTTTTCATAATTTTTATTGTTTTATGCTAATTTTCATAATTCATCTTTTTCATAATTCAGATTTATAGGTACTGGCATCAAAGTATCTTATGAACAAAGACAAAGGACTGCCTCTCGAAGTTTTAGTACCGATTTATCCATTGGGAATATGGAGTTCCTGGAATGCCTTTTTTCTACTGACTCTCATTCCATTCAACCTCACTATACAGAGGTATGTTAAAAATCACAGAATCACAGAATGTTAGGGATTGAAAGGGACCTCGAAATATCATCTAGTCCAATCCTCCTGCCAGAGCAGGAGCACCTAGGTGAGGTTACACAGGAAGGCATCCAGGCAGGTCTTGGGCAACCTGTTCCAGTGTTCTGTTACCCTTACTGAGAAGAAGTTTCGTCTCAGATTTAAGTAGAACCTCTTGTGTTCCAGTTTGCACCCATTGCCCCTTGTTCTACCAGTGTTGTCACCGAGAACCTGGCTCCATCATCTTGACACTCACCCTTTATATATTTGTAAACATTAATGAGGTCACCCCTCAGTCTTTTCTTCTCCAAGCTAAAGAGACCCAGCTCCCTCAGCCTTTCCTCATAAGGGAGGTGCTCCACTCCCTTAATCATCTTCGTTGCCCTGCACTGGACTCTCTCCAGCAGTTCCCTGTCCTTCTTGAACTGAGGGGCCCAGAACTGGACACAATATTCCAGGTGTGGTCTCACCAGGGCAGAGTAGAAGGAGAACCTCTCTTAACCTACTAACCACCCCCTTCTAATACACCCCAGGATGCCATTGGCCTTCCTGGCCACAAGGGCACAGTGCTGGCTCATGGTCATCCTGTTGTCCACCAGGACCCCCAGGTCCCTTTCCCCAGTGGTGCTCTCTAAATACAGAGAGTTCCATAGAAATGTTGATTGTATAACTGAGAATCCTAGATTTTAAAATAGTTTTAATTTTGGGTTATTATTTTTTTTAATATGGTTTTAAGATGCAACTAATTTTAATTACAAGCTCAAATCATGACCCAGACAGCTGTCATACCTGACAGGAGTAGCATTAAGTAGGCAAACTTCACTAGTTATCTTTTAAATATGTTTAACACAGTTTGGAAATTAGAGTATTTTCCAAAGCCTAACCAATGGAGTTGAGCAATGCAAAGATTTCATTTGGTGATAATTATTTTTCCAGCTCTTCTAATAGTCAGAGACATCCAATAAAGGGGCTAAATAAGTGGACTGAGTAAGTGGGTGGGTGGGGACTCGGTTCATGGCCTTGAATCTATTAAGTATTTTTAACTCTGTTTTATTCTAAAGCTGCTGACATTTCATTCTGAAGAAGGAAATGATTCTCATGCTATGCCTTGCCTTCAGCTTCATTATAAGCATTCAGATAATAGAGGACCTCAGGTAAGGTGGGAGATTAAAACCACCAAGTTTCTGTATAATAACCTTTGTCGAATTTTGTTCATTTTAACAGAAAGGTATCTTTCTTGTAAAACAGAGTCCTTAACTCTCAGTCATTTTCATTCATTTCACTCTATTGTTTTTAAGGATTTTAGTGCTTTTTCTCTTTCTTTTCAGGGGAGTCAAGGGAGACTCAGTGCTGTTCCACAGAAAGCAGAGTTACAAATAAAGTTAAGTCCAGTGCTTTGTGAGCTGGATATTAGTATTGTAGACAGACTAAATTCCTTACTTCAACCGCAGAAACTAACTACAGTGGAGATGATGGCATCTCACATGTATGCTTCTTACAACAAGCACATAAATCTGGTAAGTTAAAAGTGAAATTTATTAATAAACTTGCTGGGTTTTTTTTTTTGCTGGAGGAAGGCAGGATGACACTATGACTGAGATTGCTGATTCGGATTGATTTCTGGTGGTTGAGGTTATTTGTGCATGGTTGTGTGCGTTTTATTTATTTATTTTTTAATTTATCTTCTGATACAAAGCAATATCCATCTGATGTGGATACTCTTCTCAAATTCAGTGATTGTCTTTATGTCTGTTATCAAGCATGCAATGGTAGCTGCCTCAAAACCGGCATAAGTTCTCAGCTTCTTGAAAGAAGCAGAAGTGGGCAAAAAAACCCAGGAATTCCGACTAATTTCTAATCCCTAATCTTGTCCCATCATGCTCTCCAGCAGCTGATATAAAGTGTTGCTGACAATTACGCTTTTATATTGAAATCTATAGGTGCCACAGTCAGCCTCTGCTGTGCCTTACTTGCTTTTGGGGTAGGTAATAGGCAGGATAGGGAACATATGCTTTGTGTTCTAGTGTTCAGGGACCAACAGAAGAAGTTGGAGAGTGTTTATCTTAGTTCAGGTTGTTAGTAGGTTTTGAGTGTTTATTTTAGTTCAGGTTGTTAGTAGGTTTTGAGTGTTAGTGTATCTAGCACAACAACATTAAACTTGAAGGCTTTTTTTTGAATACCAGAGGAAGGATTCATGCAATGAATTGGTTTTCTACTCAGCAACAAATGTCTTCATGTAGTTTTATTGCTACGTTGATAGATTACAGCAAAATCAGTCTTCAAAACTTATTTAAGAGAATCCTCATTTAAAAAAAATGCAAGACAT
Organism: Patagioenas fasciata; assembly: GCF_037038585.1. Classification (NCBI taxonomy): domain Eukaryota; kingdom Metazoa; phylum Chordata; class Aves; order Columbiformes; family Columbidae; genus Patagioenas; species Patagioenas fasciata. The sequence goes on along the minus strand of NC_092524.1, from coordinate 56,157,801 downwards.
CAATAATTTCTGTCAATATGGTTATGACAGTTTGATTCTTTTCAATGGTGGTCAGCTCAGGGAGGTTTTGAATGACATGACACTGACAGTAGCTGGAAGCCATAACTTACTGAAAGGAGCAAATATGCATGATAATAGTTCCCAGATTCTCAACAGTAGTATTTAAAAAAAAACATCTGTGAGACACGATATTTTCTAACTGCAGTTGGGCATTGTTTGGTGCTCTCACTCTCTAATTTAAAAGAAAAAAATAAGATAGCAATCTTTCAAAAATGGCCAAGTTGTGCAAATACTTGACTTCTAAGTAAGTAGAGTCTTAACAGCACGAATAATAGAGGAATTTTCTAAGAATAATGATAATTGGTCCTAATATGTGTGTTTTGTGTGATACATGAAAAATTAGTATTTTTTCATTTTTACACTTTCCATTGTCAAAAGCTTTCCTCATAGTCATTTTTAGTGCCATCTTTTCTAATTTAGATTTTTTTTTTTTCCCTTTGGTTTGTTTTTTAGCATAGAGCTTTTACTGAAGTTTTCCTGGATGATTCACATACGCCTGCAAACTGTAGAGTTTCAGTTCAGGTCACTGCCCCAGCATTAAATCTGTCTGTTCGCTTCCCAATACCTGACCTACGGTCAGATCAGGAAAGAGGACCATGGTTTAAGAAATCACTTCAGAAGGAGATTCTTCATCTTGAATTTACAGATGTGGAATTTAAAACTGAGTTTATAGGAGGCTCAACTCCAGAACAAGTTAAATTAGAACTTACCTTTAAAGAGCTAACTGGTAAGAAGGTTAACATTATATTTAAATATTTTCAATTTTCCTAAATATTACGTAGCTGAGACAATCATTCTTATATGGATTAACACAGGGATTGTCTTTGCAGCTGAATTTTTGAGCAGATACCTGTGTTGCTGGTCTGTGTTCTGTACTAAATAGCAGCATAAGTCAAAATAATACTACTAGGAGGGGAAGCTGATGTATGTAGGTGTAGTGCTTGTGTTCTTGTTTTTGACATCTGACCTAGTATTTCTGTTATTTTTCTGTTATTTTGTTACACTACATTGAAACAAACTGATATATCTCTGGGATCTCTATCGTGGTGTTAGGGTAAGTTTTGTAGATTTGTAGGGTGATACTACAGCTATGCAAATTGAGAATCTCAAGTCTATTCTACAAGTGGATGATGTCCTAAATAACTGTCACTGAGAAAACCTTCTGTGCTGATTTATCATTCTGTGTACTTTCCAAGGCTGTGACATAATGTACTGATACTATAAATGTAAATGCGGATATCTATGCATCAGAAGCATCTGGTTTTCTAACTGCTGCTAGCTAGAAGTTAAGTAATGTTTGTTTCTAAAAGTTGGTATTTAATTTGTGGAGGAAAAGATGACAGAATTTGCATAAGTACCTTAGTAATGGCATTGACAAGTCTCCAACCTGAGGAGTTGACAACCTGAATGTAGCAGTTGTCATTCCTGTGTTAATTTAAAAAAAAAATATCCTTTTCTGTTCAGGTTCGTTTGAAGAAGATAATGCAGAAGCACCAATAAAATTTTTTCAAGTGTCTGGTGGCATAGATGGAGATATAACGTCATCATCAGACAATTTTGACTGGCCTCGGTAAGTGCAGGTTGTTTGGACTTTCATGAAGCACTGTTATTTTTCTGATTTTTATGTAGACTGCCCATATGGTAAATGCTGTAAAATAATTTGCAAAGAAAAAACATGTAACTATTGAAAAGAACCCAAAAATTAAGTAAAAAAAACACCCTCAAAAAACAATAACAACAACAAAACAACAAAAAAAACCCCAAACAAACAAAAACCCAAAACAAACAAACAAACAAACCACAACCAAAACCAACACCAAAACTTCTCTGTTGATCATAATGCAAGATGATTTTAATGTATAGTGGTTTCTGTTTAGACTTGAATAAATTTCAGTGAAAATTAAGTGAATGATTAGAGACTTTTTTGGTCACTTTACCTTTTTTTCCTACTTTTATATTCAAGATTGAATACCAAAAAAAACCCCAAAAAAAACCCAAACCAAAAAAACCCAACCAACTAACAAAGCGCTCAGTTGAATTTTGCCTCAAGAAATTAATATAAACTGGTATAGAGCCATAACAACAATAAGGATAATTATACTGTAGCTGAGTTATTTCAGTTGATATCACATGCAAGACACTGCAATACTTCAGAGTTACTGAACAGGAGGACGTAACAGCTGTAGGATGTAATAAGATGTTTAAAATGGCAGTTTTAGATTTGCTGCAGAATATGCCACTTACATTTTTTTGCCACAAAATTTATTTGCTTTCTGACAGCATCTTTGTATGGACAGATTTGCAGCATGGTGGTCTTTTATAATGGTACAAATAATATTTTCTATAACAGTGTGTACATGTAATACACTATGTCATGTAGTAGAACATTTTTTTGTAGCTGTTGGTGGTCTGATGATACAAGTGTTATTTTGGGAGAGCACTAGGTTTTTCTTAGGTCACCTAGTGGTCACCTGAGAGAGTTGAAAGAAGCCGACTCTAATGTTACTTTTCGCCTGATGGTTCTTTTTCTGTGTGCCTTTATGCCTATAAGTTTGGTGTTTTTCTTAATGGTTTTTGAGCTGTTTAGTCTATGTGTATTTCATGGCTATGTGTATTTCATGGCTATCTAGGGCTATGGAAAATGTGACTCTGCATTAATACAAACATTCTAAGCATCTCCAATGCCTTATTCTGCATAATTCTCTAATGTCAGGATCGTGTTGAAAATAAACCCTCTGGCTGTGCACTCTATTCTGGAAAGGATAGCAGCTGAGGAGGAAGAAGGTGATAATAACTTTCAAGAGGAAGAAGAAGGAGGGTCTCATTCTTTGAAGGATGTCTGTGATATTAGAAGACCAGAGCCTTCTCCTTTTTCTTCTCGTAGGGTCATGTTTGAAAATGAAGAGGTACTATAAAATTTTGTTGTTACTTTGTGCTTATGATAAACAAAATGTATATATGTTCACTACTTTATATGCATCTTCTGGCTTGCAGTTTTGTTTTTTACTTGAAAGTTTGTTTGTTTGTTTTTTCTTTCAGATGGTGATGCCAGGAGATATAATTGAAATGACTGCATTTCAGGATAAAACAATTAGCAATTCTCATTATGTACTGGAACTCATGTTACCAAACATTCACTTAACATTACCAAACAAAAGCTTTTATGAAAAACTTTACAATAGGCAAGTATGATAATTGCTTTGCTTGGTTATCATGACCTGTGCTTTTAATTCTGTATCTGCTGTTAATAAAAGCAATTGAATGAGCAGTTATAGCAGGGATTAATTTGTATAGTTTTCTAAGAATATCTAATGCTCTATAAATGCTCTTTTAAGTTAACATCAGAGATGCCACTGTTAGATATATCTGATCAGTGCCATAGCAGCTAGCTGCTAAAAAATGTTTGACAGATTTTGTGAATGTGTAAAGTTTAGTAGTCTTTTGCTTCTAGTGAATACTTTGTTCGGATCTCTGTCTGCAATGTTTCATTTTGCTTTCATCTTTCTGAATTCTCCTTTATAAATACATCACTCTTGCATTCAGGTTTTTTTTCCTTTTTATTCAGTGATTCACCTTCTAAAATTAGGAGTCCATAAGTCTTACAAAGGCTTATGAAAACGTAGAGAAAGTGAACCCAACTTGCAGATAGGTGTTCAGCATTTTATTTCTATTAATTTTCTGTCTGAAAAATAAATAAATGCAACTAGATTAAATCAACTAAAACACAGGTCTTATGCTATGCGTTAGCTACTTAAAGAGGGATGTTCATCTATTATAGCCTCTTATAGGCGTTACATTACTTCCAAAGCATTTTTCACTTCCAAAGTGGCAAAGCTGAACCTTACATTGAATATTCTGTTGGCGTACTTCTGTACTGAATGTCACATATATCCTTACCCTGAGAAACACAGACTCACTTGAAATCAGGACTAATGTTTCCTGCAATTTTGCTTGGAAGTCGATGTGATCAAAATAGGGTTTTGTCACTCTTCTCTCCAACCTACTGAGCTGCTATACACCTACTAATAGAGGCTTTTGTGTCTCTGTCGAATGTCAGTCTTTGATATGTACATACCATAATTACAGAAGAAAGTTACTTTTATTATTTATTGCTTTTATTCATGAACATGTTATTCTTTCTTGTGCTCTTGAACTTTTTTCTCTTCCTTATTTATGAAATCTGAAATCTTGAAATCTGAAATATTATTTGACTGATCTTATATTAAGTGGAAATATATTAATGTATTTTGTATACTGATAATGTGTTTCTTCCTAGGATCAGCAATGATTTATTGTTGTGGGAACCCACAGCTCCATCTCCTGTAGAAACATTTGAAAACCTTTCTTATGGTGTTGGACTATCTGTGGCCAGCCAGCTCATCAACACTTTCAGTAAAGACAGCTTTAGTCAGTTTAAATCTGCAGTTCATTATGGTAATACTCCTAATAAATCATCTAGAACTATATTGATTTAAGAGCATAATTGGCTGAAGTGATTAAGCTGATTGATAGTGGAAAGAATTTGCAGTATTTTTGAAAGGATTTACTTAAATGAAGAAGAAAAAAATGTAGATTACTGTTTAGCTAAGTAAAGCAAACATGAAACTGAATTGCATTACTGGTGGAAAAACAATGAGTTATTGGAATGATATGTGTACTAGCCAGAGTTAGTTGTTTTTAATTTCATTTATTAGATGACGAGAGTGGATCTGAGGAAGAAACACTACAGTATTATTCTGCTGTTGATCCAAACTATCGTTCACGCAGAAGGAAAAAGCTTGATTCTCAGAACAAGAATTTGCAAAGTGCTCTGTCTGTTCTGCTAAATGTGACACATGGATTAGTGTCAATATTCACAGATGTAAAGGTAAGACACTGGGGCTGGAAAAAGTTGTTCTGTTGCTTTGACCCTTCATCCTCTTCATCCTGTATGTACTGTTTTTGGAAGGAACAAGTGTTTACAACAGTAATTCTGTAATCTTCATGCTATTGTACTATAGCAAGATAATAATACAACACAGTATTTTAGCAATTCTGTTTACATGCTTTACATGATAATAGCGGGAAAATATGTATTGTTAGCAAGTGTTAGTTTAGATTTTCTAACTGCAGCAAACTCAGCAAACAATCATTTCATCATTGCTGTTCTTCCTTCAGCAGGATGATGGAAATACACTTGAAGGAAAATATGGCGAATTCTGGTTTGAGTTCAACAGTGGTTCACTTTTCAGCGTGACTAAATATGAAGGCTTCGAGGACAGACACTATGTTTGTCTCCATTCTAGCAGCTTCAATTTGTATCATCAAGGTAGGGATGGGATTGAGGTGGCTTTGGGAGAAAATTTGAAATGAGGTAAACTTAAAATTTTTTAGGAAAAATGCTGTCTTTTTCTCACCACACCACACCACCCCCCCCCCCCAGGTAGTGTATCATTTGGCACAATAGATTTAATTCATGGCTAATGCTCCTAAATGATACAGTTACACAACTTCATTGTAACTTTCCTTGGGAACTGCTGGTCTTTAAAGATATTGTGGTCCTCTGGCAAATGAGCTGTACAGTCTGTTCTTTATTATGGAAGTACACGCTTACTACATGTTGTTGGTTATGTAATTTTAAAAGGTACAGGTTACCAATGGCTGCTGTGTCTTTCCTGGGTAGCTAATTCTAGTCAGCAGATGAAGAATTTTATGTTGACTGTGTAATTTGTATGGCTGGTAACCCCCATGTAGTAAAACCTTTTAAGGTTTTGCCCTCAAATGTCTCTGAATGAGTGGTAGTCAACATAATGGATTTTCAGTGAGAGGCTTAATTACTGTGTGTTTGAAGGTTAACCTGGCATCATCTCATAAAACAGAGAGAAATATTCCTGTCTCTCCATGTGTAATCCATAGGAGATTTCTGTCCTTTATTTCAACTTTGCCATTTTGTTGGGCAAATAAAAAAAACAACCCTATAGTCACACTGAAGATTTTTGGCTACAACTGTGGTTTTAAATATTGAATCACCTGTAACCTCCCCTTCACAATTTTTGATTGTCAGTGCACATGACTAACTTTGGTAATTAAAATAATTTTAAAGGCATTAAGCAGAAAAAGATTTTTTTTAACTCTTCATCAGTAACAGCTTTGAAGCATGAGGTAACTCTTTCTAAAATCTCTTTGCAGGTATGGTAGATGGGGTCGTCCCTTCCTCTGAAGTACGACTGCCTAGCACAATACGTCCGCATTGGTTAGAACCTACTATTTGTTTTTCTGAAGAAGATGGTCTTAGTAGGACCACTTCAGATGGTGTAGGAGTGGATTGTCCAAGTATGCTGACAGTTGCAGTCAAAATCCAATCAGATAAAATAGAAAGCAATACAAAGGTTTGTGTTTTCAAATTTGTGCTTTTATAAATTATTTGAGTTACCTCAGTTTATATGGAAACATCTAGATGTGAGGTTACAAGCGTTACAGATGGAGAAAGCATATAATTCTGAGACATTCATCCTCAAACTATAATTTTCTGTTACAATCTTTTGTGTGGATTGTAGAATTTAAATATCAGCGTGATTCTTCCAATGCTTCACTATGCTGATCACACTGATTCTTTACTGAATGCATTTCTTGTCTAGTTGATGTTTTTCTTTGATTGAGTTTTAATCTGGTGCCAAACCAGGCAAGAAGAAATACAAAGAGTTAGAAGCTTTCTACTCAGCTTACTAGCATTGTCATCTCATAGGCAGCCTTTTCTTACATGTTTGGAGTGGCACTGGTAAATGAGTGGTACCGTTTCTTTGCCAGTAACATTCATTAGCATGACTGAAAGATGACCTCTTAGCTGCTATTGTTGTGACAAACAGTTCAGTAGAGTTATCTAGAGAAGGAGGAATCTGCAGACCAGCACAATGTCACGAAGGCTCAATTGACTCAGGTTTGAACAGTATAAGAAAGAACTACATTGGGTTGGTGCTCTGGTGAATCCCAGAATGAATCCCAGGGCTTCTGTATTAGGAAGCAAGGTTTTTTGAATGTTTTATCCTGGTCCAGTCCTGTCTTCATTTCTAGACACTAGTACGTTCTGGGAGCAGAAGGATGACTGTGTTTCCTAATTAGATGTCAAGTAGTTACATGTACTTCATGTAGACTAACTTGTGCAACTTTTTTTGTGCAGGAGTTTCTAGTTGCTGTTGGACTAAGAGGAGCCACCCTTCAGCACAGAGTTCTGCCTTCAGGTTTAAGCTGGCATGAACAGGTCAGGTCAGGCTGCTGCAGTTTCTCAACTACATTTTTAGTTTCATTGCTTTAACAACTGCTTCAAGTATCAAACTAAACCTCAGTGTGTGTTAGGCTGTGTCGTATCTTACTCTGCTCTTTGAAGTCTTATTCTTTACATTCTTGTCTCTCTTTCAGGCTATTGACAGGCTGTAGTCTTGCTCTTAAGTTCTTATTTGTGTATTCATTTGGTACAGTTCCTCTCATTATCCTAAATCTCTGTGCACAACATGTCAGGGAGGTGCTGGGGTTTTTTGAGGTCTTCTGTTTATTTGTTTTTTAAAAAAGAAGTTCAGATGGAAAATCTCAGTTGAGCAATGCTATACAAGTACTTAGATATCTGTGAGCTAAAAACCACACTCTCAGACAAACACACACACTACTTGCAGCACTGAAGGTATTTTTCCGTTCTGCTCGCTCCATGCCTCAAGTCCCCTTTCTCCCTTGTCTCTTTCCTAGTTCACATCATTTGAATAGCTGTAATGGAGAATAAGACTTTTGGGAAGGGAAGTAGTAAGCAACAGTTTACACAAACAATTGCAATGCAAACTTCTGAATTAGAAGGGTTGTACTGATCAGTGTGGATGCGGAGATATGGCATAGCAGAGCAGGCTAGGGACCCTTGATGCGGAAGCTGTGTGTAAACGTCTGCAGACTGGTCCTCTCCAGACCTTTGAGGCTGCAGTTTGGATGTTGTATTTTTTGCTCTGTTTACATTCTGTGCTTTTCTATAGTTAAATAGCTGAGATTGTTCACTTTCTTTTCTTTCTGCTAACCAAACATTTTATTGTCATATCTCTTACTGATTTTTATCTTTTCTAATGCATAGTTATTTACTATTTGAACAGATATTGAAATACTAATATGTTTTTGATTTTTAGATTTTATATTTTTTGAATATTTCTGATGAGCCTGTTTTGGGATATAATCCTCCAGCTACAATTACAACATTTCATGTACATCTGTGGAGTTGTGCTCTTGATTACAGGTAAATGAAGTGCAAGTGTATGTCACTTGGTGGTACTGCATCTAAATATTTATTCTTTAGGAATGTTTGAGTTTTTAAAGAATATTTATTTAGTCTTATTTGGAAGAAAAATACTTAACAGAAGTTAAACTGCAAACAGGTGCAAGTAGGGTAAGCACTTGCCTAGGCCTGAGAAGATCTAGTTAGGTAACCTGTTAGACTCCGATTGCACTTCTGAATAGGTACAGAGAATTAATTCTTTTTTTTCTATTTCTTGGTAGGCCTTTGTTTCTGCCAGTCAGATCTCTACTTACTGTTGAAACTTTCAGCATTTCCAGCAGTGTTGCAGTAGATAAATCTTCTTCTACTCTCAGGTATAATTTGCATGATTGTGAAACATGGAAGCTCCTGTAAAACTTGCAACGCCTGTTTTTTTTAACCTAGGAAGCATTTGCGTTGCGTAAATCATCACACTGTTTTGCATCTTTTGAAATATACTTTGCTCATGTGTAATCCTTCTGTTTTATTAGGTTAAATACTTTTTTTGCTTTAAAGTTGGATTGCTTTCTTTAACAAGTAGTGATTCTGCAATTTTTAAAATGGTTGGAAGGTGTCATGAAATGAAATTGTGCCTATTTCGTTAATTAGTAGCACCTTAAGATTTCATAATGATTTGTTACGTGGAGACAGTATATTAACTAAGGAAATATTTAATCGTTAGTGAACATCTCTGTAAATTTTTAGTATTTTTTCTTGCGACTTCAGTTGAATATTCATTTTTTATGCCTATTCTGATGTGAAGCATTGACCAAGTTGCTTCTTTCTATTGAAAAAAACTTATAAATGGTCTTTGAAATAAATGTGTCTATTACTTTATTAAGTAGACAAAATTAAAAGAGGAAATAAGTGTTAAATCTGTATGCCAAAAGCATTACTTTTCATTCTCGGAGAGATCAAATGTATCAGCTGAAATGCAAATAAAATACAATTAGCAATGGCAAAAATATCTTGCAGTGGTTAATAAAATATACTAGGCATATTTGTGTTTTAAAATATTTTTCCTGAACTACTTTCTTTTGTCTAATGAATTGCACAGCATTTCTCTAGCATGTTTATTTCATCTTTCTTTTTTCTGTCTTTTAGGATAATTTTAGATGAAGCTGCTTTGCATCTGTCTGACAAGTGCAACACTGTTACGGTGAACCTCCATAGAGGTAAGGATGTTTTGATATGAATAATGAATTGCAGAACCTAAAGAAACAGAACTACAGGCATATTCAGGTTATTGAAAAAAAGAGATATGAGGAGATAAGGAGCAGCAAGTTGAATGTGTATGAACAAAGCAGTATTGATGACAATCTGAGTGTTCTGGTTTGGATTTGTGGATACAGAGGTACGTCAGAGAAGAGCAGTGTGCAAGTTCTCCACTTTGTTACAGTTCCGTAGTGTGTATTTGAAAAAAAAGCATATTTTAAAAAAAATTGGAGCTAACACAGAAAGAAGTCTTCATAGAAATGAGATCTCATTTTATAACATACATATTTTAAATAGTTGAACTTGAAAGGTGGTGTATGGCACAGAGTTCTAGGTTTTGAAAAGAATTACACCAACTGGTTTACTCCCATTTGTATAGTAACAACCTTTAAGGACTGAGGAACATTCACATTGACATTAACATTTAACAAATGAATTAGAGAAATAGTGAAACCCCGTGCCCACAAATGTATGTATTTAATTTAGTTATGAGATCCATAGTGAAGGACAGACTAAAGAGATGCCTGTTTTGTTTAAACAAGAAAGAGGGGAAGTAAGTTATTTGTGGTACTGAAATATTAGTACAATGTGAAAATGTCTTCTCTCTTACTTCAACTAAAAAAACCTGCTAGGATGCTTAGTCACCGAATTTCTGTGGGCCTCTACTTCTCTAACTCACTCAGATGGGAGGAAGATTAAATATCTTAGGAAATTACACTGCACACATATGGTGGCAGTAGGAGTGCTGGATTGGATTGAAAAGACTTGAGTTCTTGATCTGAGTAGCTGGAATTTGAACTCTGAGAGTAATCCCCATAAAAGGTGGAAATGCAGAGATATAAATGGGTTTGACAGAAAAGACCCCTTTTCCTACTCGTGCTATTTTTAATTGTTAAATAACCAAAAATGCATAATAAGAATGATGTTTGTTATTAAGTCTTAACTTTTTTTTTTTTTAATTACTCATTGTCTTTTAGATTATGTTCGTGTTATGGATATGGGACTGCTGGAACTAACCATTACAACGGTAAAATCTGATTCTGATGGGGAAAGAGTAAGTATTTAATCACAAATAAAATAAAATGTAAAATCTCCATGATAGATTGTGTTTTGAAAATTACTTTATCATACTTAGAATCCATGGAAGTTTTTCTGTTTGCATGTACTGGTTTTGAGCCCTTTTTGACTAGTTAGGTAAATTAATTTAAAAGCAATTTTATTTAATTTATGGAACCTTGGGTTGATTTGAAGCATATTCTCATCTTTTTATTGTCTAGACTAAACCACATTTTGAGCTGCACTGTTCCAGTGATGTAATCCATATTCGTACCTGCTCCGATTCGTGTGCTGCACTGATGAATCTCATACAATATATTGCAAGTTATGGTGACTTACATCCACCTGCTAAGACAGAGATTAAACGTGGAGTTAGCAAGCCAAAAATGAAGGTATAAAATGGCAAAATGATATGAACTTAACTTTACACTTCCTGGTAATACATTTTAGTTTTGATATCCCCATTCTATTTCCAAAGAATATGAGATTTTCTGCAAAGAAATTAACTGATGGCATCTAACTTAAAATACATTTGAAAATAAAGTAGTGCCTTTTTTTCTGCCTGGGTAACTACTTAATATTTTAAAATATTTTGTGCTGTTTACCTGTTGTATGTTATTCTTCTCTAACAAAGGAAATTCCAGGATGTGCCTGAGCTGTCCAGGTACTCTGAGGATCTAAATACCTTGAACCATAATGTTCTAACCTACTTTATGAATCATCTATCTCAGAGTTTCAGCTTACTTGATTATTTATAGAGTTAAGGCATTACTTCTTACAGTGTAAGAGCTGTGTATCAAGCTGTTCTAGCAAAATCTTATTCAGCACGATATTGTGGTTGTCTTTGAGGTGTGACTATGTATAGTTTCTCTCCTACAGGTAGAAACTTTTAGCCAACCATCTTCCCACGGACCAGGCCTTGCTGAATCAGAGCAACAGATTTTACGGGATTTGATGAGTGATGCAATGGAGGAAATTGAGACTCAACAGACTGCTTCTGCCATGAAGCCAGAGTCTAATGGTAAGAGTCCTCTGGAGCCATAAGGACACACAAAGTACAACCTTTCTGGAAGGAAGGTGGGATTGAAAGTTTTATGTGTGTAGAGATGCTGCAACAAGAATGGGAGCATACCTTTGTCTGAAGTCTTCAAACAGCTTCTTGCTTTTAATAACACTGATGCAAAAGTAATTTAAGATTCTAGTCAAATACATGTTAGTCAGGTACTGAAAACAGAAGGAAGGAATCTGACTTTGTGAGACTCTTTCAGGGCCTCGGATTCTTTAGGAGTCTAAGTTAGTATGGGTGAAAGTTTATATGGCATGCTGCAGTGTGGGGGAATCAAAGACCTCTTTTCTGTGAATGAAGGCAGCCCAGGAGGATCATAAATTTCTGAGTCACAGAAATAACTTTTAACTATGAGGAAATCTTCTAGTTAACAGGTAAAAACAAGATAATAGATTTTTTTAATCACAGGATTACAGCTTCTGCATCATGCGTAGAGTTAAATCCAGGTTTAAATTGTCTAAGGGTTTTCTACTTCACTGCAAATAAAGAATTTCACTATTTCTGTGATGTCTGGTTACCTAATTGATGGTGAAAGGTGAGCAGTCAGTGTAGTACTAAGAGTTATTGATGTTGTGGTCTTTCTACTAGAATAAGAGACTTGGACACAAAAAATGTGGTTTCGTGTTGTGGTTTTTTTTTTTTTTAATCTGTGGGGTTTTTACAAATAGTTTTTCTATGTTTTGTCAGTTGTGTCTACTAGTAACTAGTTATGATTGTGTTGCAATCACTTCAATTGTACAGTAACTTTATTTTTAAAAATTGTATTTTATTTACAGTAGGAATTAATTCAAGATATAATAAGCAAATTCCATTTATGTAATTGAAGTAACATTTTAGATAACTGTTAATGTTATTCATATTTTCATATTTTATAAAGATGTTTTCCGTTGAAACGTGTTTCTTTTCCAACTTCCTTCAACTTCCAGGGGTTTTGGATGACAGATCTCAAACTCAGGAGCCATCTTGCTCAGATCTCTTCCTGTTTCCAGATGAAAGTGGAAATGTCTCACAAGATCCAAGTCCCACTTATGCTTCATTCACTCATCACCTGATAAATGAGGCCATGGGAGATGTTCCCACAGAAAGTGATGATTTCTGCATTCTTTTCGCACCCAAAGTTGCAGTTGCTGTAAGAAGCTTTGGGAGTTGCTAAAACAATCCATATATAAACTGAATTAGAGAAACGTCTATGTAGGACCTGAACAAATTAGACTTCATAGTTTTATGTGATTCGTTTGTGGTATTTTTATCAATGGGCAGAGTAGCACAAAAATAATCTTTCTGTTTGAAAGGACTTCAGGCATTGGTCTTATTAGAAATGACCGCAGGTATTTTCAAGTACATATGATTTTTCTATATCCAAGCAGTATGTAATTATTCTCTGATCTGAATTGAGTTATACGAGCAGTTTTCCTACATTTTAGCAATGTTTTTTATCATTGCCATTTTTACTTATAATAATGGCATAGCTAGGAAAAAAGCATTAGAAGCAAAATATAGTAATTATCAAAATAGTAACATTGCACATATTTTACTATTTTATTAATTTCTCTTATAGTTTAAGCTTTCAGTACTTTTATGGGCCAAAGATCTTTGCCAAACCTCAGAGAAAAGCTTGGCTCTTTATACCACTGTCTGTCCACTGCATTAAAAAATCTAGGAAGCTATACTCAAACTCTTTGAAAACAGCTTGTATTTATATTTTTCATACTATCTCTGGTTGTATTCTTCCTAATAGACAGAAGTAGTTCAGGATCCCTGATTAGAAACTGTATTTGCTCAGTTATCTTTGAGTTTGTTTGTTTGCTCCTAGAAGTGCTAATGTGGCAACCTGGGCTCTTCCGTGTTTTTTTTGTTTGTTTTCACTCATGTTTTGTTTTGTTTACAGTTTTGTATGAGGAATTTTTTTTTGTTTTAACTGATACTGAGCTTCTAGTTTACTTTCATGTGCTTTTGTGTTGAAATTACTTGATAAGTGTCATTTCTAAACCAAACCTGTGTTGTATAAGCTTTAGAAGACAGTACAGAATATTTTCATAGGAAAAAATTAGACATCTCAATAAAGAAAGCACATTTTACCTTCTCAATGCTATATACTTTTCTTTTTAATTAGGAAAAAGAGGAAGAGCCAGTAATAAAAATAATGGTTGATGATCCAATTGTCATAAAAGAAAATCACTTCAGCCAACCTATTAAAAAAACAGACACAAGCAAAGCTCCTCTTCATTTTCCTGTTCCCCTGGTACGCTATGTTGTAAAGGAAATCTCTCTTATTTGGCATCTTTATGGTGGAAGGGATTTTGGGACTGCACCACCAACATCTCCAGCTAAAAGTTTCATGTAAGTGTTGGATGTAATTCTGCAGATTCAAACATTTAAAGATACTTAATTTTCATTTGATTTGGGGTTAATTTCACTATTCGGTTAATCTCCTTGTTCAATCTTAAGTCTCCCTCTCTTGCTTCTTTGCTCCTTCTCACAAGGAATCAATTACAGAATGGTTTGGGTTGGAAGGGACCTTAAAGATCGCCTTACTTAGTTCAGCTCCATGCACCAGAGTGTATTTTTCCTGTGTTTTAACTGGGACAACCTGGGTTTGGTTTTGATGGTTTTATGGGGATGGAGGGATGGGTTTGCTTTTAAGGGTTATATTATAAGCTAAATTTTCTGAAAGAGGACTTGAGGAGCATAGAAAACTACTGCTATGGTAGCTCGAGTCTGGTTTTCAGGATGTCACGTAAGCTAAAGAGTGATTATTTTCATAGTCAAAATTACGGAAATGTTCTATGAATGTTAATTTGCTGGGAAGCATACACATAGCATTCTGCTTCAGTATGCGTTACTTGAACAATAAAAATATTTAGTTAACAGTATCGCAACTTCCGATATTCTTTTGATATTTTCTATTATTTTCCTCTTGTTACCATTAAAATACTAATAAGTTATGTCCAGTGAAACAGGTACACTTTTAGTGTTAGATTAGCAGTAAGATAGCTTTAAGTTTAATCTGAGAAAGCGTATTTTTGTTTTTTATTTCTCCAGAAGTCCCCATAGTTCTCCTTCACATACACCAACGAGGCATGGACGGAGTGCAGCACCTGGGGGAAGAGGAAGAAACCCAGATTTCCTAATGGAAATACAGTTAAGCAAGGTGAACGACAGAAAACAGCTTCAGCCATGACTGTCTGTGTGTCAATAACTTTACATGGTATATCTGTTTGATAACAGCTTTCCATTAGAACTCAGTAGGTTTTCTTCCATTAGTATCTATAGCTAAGCAATCACTTTGACGGTGATGAATTTGGAATTTGTTTAACAAAATACATGCTTGTTCTTCTAGCACAGCATTGTTTACTTGCTGTATAAACATGTTTCTAAAGATGCAGGATATTATACTATTCTTAACCTTTTAGTTTATTATAACTGCATTCTACAACTGCTGCTCTGTTTTTCTGTCTTCATTTCTACTCTGAATTGGTACACCTATTATGAAATTTAAATCTTCTAGCAAAATAACCAGGATGTAGATCAGTTGTGACACTCAGTGTATTAGTTGATAGTAACTGGATATCAAATAATATCCAATTATGTCACAATATCATTCCTGTATTTCCACTAACATACTTAGCACCCTTTAGGCACAAATATGTTACTGTTGTTTTTAAGCCTGTGCTTAGCTCTAACCTGGAAACTAGATGCTTGATTCTGGCACTGTGAAGAATATTGGCTAGGAGTTAACCAAATTTCTTGTTAAATGGGTCAATAACAAAACCTTTTTAAAATAAGGTTTTCTCAAACATTTGCATGAACTTGAAAGGTACTATGTAAAACTACATTACTTTTATCGTCTATGTAAATTTCTAGAGCTTAAAATTCATCCCATTAGCACTTCAAACTTGCCAGAAATATTTAATACTTATTTTAGCCTTTTTGAGGAAAAGCACAACATTGCAATGAAAGAGGTGAAAAAAGGAAGTGTTTCACATTCCATGTGGAAAACTTCATATGTAGAAGTATAGCAGTGTCTCTTAATTTGCAGATATTTAATGAGTTGGAGTTAGTACTGAGGCATGAAGTCTTTTTTTTCCCTTACGTGTACCCTAACTTAGCACAAGACTTAATAATAATTATAAAGTTAAAAAAAAAAAGACATTAAGGAGAAAATAAAACTGTCAAAACCGTGAAGTTCCTGAGCAGTGTTTATGATGAATATCTATTTTTCTCCTCAACACTTAAGATGTTCATTATCACACGTATCTTGAGAACAGGGCACTTAAATACCCTGTTTCTTAACGTCTGGTGTGTGGCCAGTAGAGGCCACTGTTGTGCTGGCGATGTGAGCTTTGTTTTGTTACCTTGCAGGCAAGGGTGCAGGGGGAGTTATTGAGACAGGGAACGATTCGTGTGTAACCACAGGTCTTCGATTCAAAGTGCGAACTACATCAAGAGATGAGGAAAAGGAGATAATTCAGAATTCTTTAGAATTTAGGAAAGGTAATGGATTAGAATTTATATGGTCTAAAGTAAGTTAAAAAAAAAAAAAGGATTCAAGAACCACAAGATTGCATGGTACAGGCTTGAGCATGATATAAGAAAGATGTCAGGACTGAGAGGGAAAAGCGGAGTTGATTTTAAAATGAAAACCAAAACTTGCTCTTCATCTTTACTCTGACTCTTTGGCTCAAATTTGCATCCTAGAATATTAGCAAGTACACAACTAGGAACTGGAAGATTTCTACTACTAGATGTGCAAAAATCCGAATAGTTTTCAGAAATCCTAATATTATTCCTGTAAATTAAAAATAGAGGACAGCTTTTAAAGTTCTTATGTGTGGTATTTAGTGTTGCTTCTTTTAATTTTTTCATTTTTTTCCTTTAACATTCTCATGTTAAAGGTTGTTTTCCTCTGAAGCTGATTATGCTGTTTTTCTTTCCTGTTTAAAAGGTGAAATTCCAGCATGAGGTATACCCTCCAGGTGGTGCAGAAGGTGAATCCAGCCTGTTGGAGCAGCCAGTGTCACGACAGGTTTTTGTTGTTCAAGACCTAGAGATTCGAGATCGCTTAGCAACGTCACAGATGAATAAATTTCTCTATCTCTACTGCAGTAAGGAGATGCCCAGAAAAGCGCATTCAAACATGGTACAGTTATAGAGTTTGTTAATTAATTATATTGTTTGGACTATCATTGTGGAGACTGTATACATTCCCTAAACTTGCAGAAGAAGGAACATGAGGTCCTGGAACACTGAAGTAATATGACATGTTGATAGTTATTTGCATGACTCCTTGTGGATATTAAAACTGATTATAGAGTCTGTCTGTATATTAGTAGGTCAGGTATTAATGTTTTCAAGATTCTGTCATTTTAACAAAAGTGGATGTGCAGGACTGCTTTGGTAGTTTTCAGTATTTTTGAACAAATATCTGCTTGTGTAAGTATGACTAGGGTTTTCACTACACATGCAGAGTTGTAGTTTTACTATATACTGTAGTCTCACTGTTTCTATAAAGGATTTATTAATTTGGTGGTTTGGGGTTTTTGTATTTTAATTTTATCTTTTATGACATCCATAGTAAGATATTTATTGATCACTAGCTTATTAATTGTTAAGTGGATCAGATTAGTACAGAGATTTTGCAGTGAATGTTTTCCTGAGATTTAATAATCGTGAACGTTACTACTTTCATTTATCTTGTTGCTTTTCCTCAGTTAACGGTTAAAGCATTACATGTCCGTCCAGAGTCCGGCCGATCCCCGCAGGAATGTTGTTTACGTGTTTCACTAATGCCACTTCGCCTCAATATCGACCAGGTTGGTTGTGCCAATGCAAAAAAAAAAAAAAAAAAAAAGATCCTGTGTGAGTTTGTTTTGTTTGTTTGTTTTTGTTGTTGTTTTCTTCTGAGTGTGTTTGTTTGTTTGTTTCATATACCAGATAGTTGCAACCATGATAAATGCTTCATGGGATTGTTTTATTCGTTAGATATCTCTTTTTTTTTCATGATCAGCCACACACATCTTCGGATCTCTGCCACTCCATTTATATCACTGTTAGAACTTGCCTTCTGCTCCAGCTATGGCAGAGACTAGCCTTTTTGAAAATTTAAAAACTAAAAACATTATCTGTAGACCTGGCTGTTTACTCAATAACACCAGTTTACCTCCTGAGAATTGTGATGCTCTCTAACGTTTTGAAGTCATGGCTTTTAAAAAGCACATAATTACTATTGGATGATCTTGCTTTGTTTGTTCAAGAAGTGGCTTTGGTGGTTTTAATTGAAAAAAGTTAATCATTGATGCAGAAGCTGTTCACAAGATTTTAGTCAAGGGCACCCTGACCCTTGAGGACTGCTTCTATACTCTGGAGGCTTTGATCTTGCTGTCAACTATAGTGACATGAAGAACAGAAACCGGAAAAGTTGTTTCACTTTCTGTAACAAGCTTTTGTACAAAGTATTTTTCATATACTCAAGAAACAGCTGGGCCCATTTTATTTACACCTGTAAGGAAACTACATATGTTTGTGCATTCAAATTTAAAGTGCAGTTATTGTTCTTTGTTGAGATATGTCTTGCTTAATTTGTTGTCAGCAGAGAGAGGTGCATTTTTTCAAGGGCATAATTAGGAATTCCGTACCTCCCTTCTGTTTCCCTCAGCACACGTTAGAGACCAGATTTTCATTTTACTGATAGAAAAATTGAACTCCATATAGTTTCTAATTTCATATATATGAAAATAGCATGGGAATACTGCCATCTAGTGAGAAAACATATTTCCTCTTGATTACTTTTCTAAGTCTTTTATCTTTTGTACTATAAGCAAAATACACCTTTAAAACTTCTACAAAATTAGCCACAGCTCTTTTGGAAGCATAGGCCTGCATGCAGTCATTTTAGAAATTCTTGTTATTAGTGCTTAAACTGCTTACTTATCAGTTAGAAATGGAAAAAAGAAAAGATAGTCCAGATGTCATTAGTTATAGGATGAAGAAGATACCAGTGTGATGCATCTCACCGATAAGTCATTAACTTCATGGCTATTAATGATGTTTAAGGAAGCAGTGGCGAGATCTGATCTGGAATAGTTTGTCCGACATTGGCAGTATTAGAGATGAATATAAACTATGCTTGAATACCTTTTTACTGGAAATCAGAGGAAGTTTATAGTCATTAAAACACTTAGGTTCTGAAACAGTCTGGAAAGTGAAAGTCAATGATGAAAATAGCTCTGCAGTTTTAAGCTGGAGCTAGATAGATTATGAAATCATATTATATGAAGCAGGAGACAATGACCAAGAGGGTCTTTCTGATTTCTGTCCTAGATTTCTATGTGGCTTCTCCACTTGTTAAGCAATCAAAAAGAAGAAATGTGTTTTTGTTTGTATCTGTACAGAAATAAAGAGCTAGAATAGTAGATAACCTTTTTTTAGAGAACTGTGGCTTTTTTGTTTGGTTGTTTCTTTTAACCTGATTGCATTTTATTTTTGCCATTAGGATGCCTTGTTTTTCCTGAAGGATTTTTTCACTAGCCTCTCTACAGAAGTAGAACTCTTAGTTACTCCAGATCCTGAAGGTACACTTTTAAAAAATCTACTTGAAAGTGCTGCTTCTTTCTCCTTTAATGTGTGTACATGTCTTTAAATTCACATGTGAATCTCATGTGTGTAAAAGATCTTAAGTTAGTGACCAAACCCCAACATTAGTAACTAATTTGATAGAATGCAGAAACTTTGGGTGTTTTAGTTTTGTGTTTTATAAATACCAATAAAGGTCTTCAGCTCCTGGGATCTCCATTATATAAAAGGTTTCACCAAAATTAGAGCATATTTAATAAGAACTGAAAAAAAATGAGGACTGCGTATAAGATATTGAGAGGTATTATTAGATAAAACAAATACATTCTTTAATACTTCTTGCATAAAAAATTATGTTTGTCTAATAGCTTGAAGCTGTGTAACCAGTAGGTAAAGGATCAGAGTTCAAGATTATAACTATGCAGTACAATGTATGCGTGCAGTTAAAGTAGTTACTTCTAATCAACTACACCATCTGATGCAAAAATCAGTATATATTGAAAAGCATATTTCCTCTGTTAACTATAGTAGTGAGTCACTTAGCAGCTGTACTTATTTCTGTTAAGACGTTATACTGAAATGCGTAGGTAATGAAGTACCCTGCAATACTGTGGTAAAACTGAATGGATTATTTGTATTAATGCATAAACCTCAACTTAAGCTTCTAGTAATAATTTCTATTGATAACTAAGATACTGTCTTACTAAAAGAATCTAAATATTGCCCTGCTAGTAATTCCTATTAATAAGCATTAGAACCTATTAAGGGCACAGTAATTGTATGAAGACAATCTTTTTGTAATCACTGTGAAAAACGTGAGTCAGTTTACTGTGTGTAACTTCTTATTTTAGTGAAAAAGTCTCCTGGTGCTGAAATTACACGTAGTATGCCCAGACATGTCAGCAGCCTTAAGGACCCAAGTCCAGTCATTTCTTTCTCATCACA
The DNA here is from genome assembly GCF_037038585.1 of Patagioenas fasciata. Lineage (NCBI taxonomy): Eukaryota > Metazoa > Chordata > Aves > Columbiformes > Columbidae > Patagioenas > Patagioenas fasciata. Next base: position 56,137,624 of record NC_092524.1, on the reverse strand, counting down.
AAAGCAAGCAAATGAAAATGGTAGCATTGATTCTATGGATGTGGTTAATGAAGATGATAATAATTTCTCACAAGAAGTGACGTCATACAGTGATCAGCCAGTATTTTTCAGGTGAACTTTGGTTGTAAAATTTCCACTGACTCAGAGCTGTTCTGCTGAATGTTTTAAGAAAGTGTGATGATAAACTGTTCAGATTTTATGACAAGGTGCATTTTTTTCTTTGTTTATTGACTGATTGTGAAGATTAAATAGATTTGTTTCTATCACTGGAAGGTAATGATTTTTTTTATTAGCTCTTGCTCACTGCTGTACACAAGCAAATAAAATTAATTAAAGCTCTGCCATGTACAGAAGCAGTAATGAGACGTTTTACAAAAAAATAAAAAGAGCAGTCTTTGTACTCTATACAATATAAATGAGATCTAATTAGCCAGAGATGAGAGAATATAAAGGAAAAGGATATCATGGGAGAGGTACGAGATTAACGTATCACAAGAAAAGCTCTAATGTAGTCCTGACTGGGAAGAGTTGATAAAAATTTCAGCTTGTTATGGAGCTTGTGTATTCAGATCATAAGTGCCTTTAACAACAGATGTGCACTTTGATAAGCAGTGCAGAGCCAAATTATGAGAGAATGACTGTTGTTCTATTTCATCACATACATCACCAACAGCATTTTTTAAGAAGTTCCAGCTGCACAAAACCATCATTAGACATACTTTTTTTTAAAAAAAAAACTGAAATTCATGCTGGGAAAACTGAGGGAAGATGTTCGCCTGCAGGACTAGTGGCACTTTTGCAGGACTGTTAAATTTTTTATAGATGCTAACCTTGACTAGGTGTTAAAAACCAAGAAAAGCTGAATTTGCCATTGTATTTTGTATGCTTAGTCTGAAGTGCTAACATGATAACTAGAGGATTTATGGCTTACAGAAAATGGTTTGGCATCCTATTCTAGGAGGTTGGGAAATCATGGTTTTCTTTTTGGAAGGACGATTTTATTTCCTTTTCATGTTTCTCACTGTAAAATTTCCTTTTTATATCCCAGAGAATTTCGGTTTACATCAGAAGTTCCAATACGGCTTGATTACCACGGCAAGCACGTGTCAATGGATCAGGTTTGTGTATAATGCTCGTACTGTAGAACAAAACAATTGATGTTGCTTGCTTGTTTGTTTGTGTTGTTTTGTTTTTTTTCACACTCATGAGTTGGGATATATTTTTACGCCTGCTACTCATTATTGTTGCCATTTTGAGAAGTGTAGAACTTTTTCTTTTTTTTTTTTTTTTTTTAGTTTCTATAAAGCTTAACCTTTTTTCACTCTTAATCTTAAATCTAGGTTGTGCATCTTCCAGGTATCATTAATTCAGAATGAGACTTGAAAGTCCTATTTATCAGTTTAGTGACTGGCTGGAAATCTTTCTACACAGCTCTGGTGCCCCTCAAAGGATGATACCGCTACCTGATGCCAGAATTGTGTATTTTATTGTTTTCCTCATTAATTCCAGATTAAAGTGTTTTTTTTTTTCACTTTTCCTCTCTTGTTTCCTTCCCTTGCAGTATAGTAATGGGAAAATCTAATACAGATTAAAAAAATGCTCACAGTTATTTTTAAAATATGTGCTGGTTATCATACTGAGTTCACAGAGCAGACCTCAAAAATCCTTCTTTGCACAATCAGATTTGTACTCTGTCGTTGCCAATCAGTAGGAAAATATGGACAACTAAAATCAGCAACTTCTTGAATTTGTACTGCTGCCAAAGAAATCAAAATACAAAACAGCAGCTTTAGAATGCTTGGAACACAATAATGCCAGAGTTATGTTCACATAATTTGTTATATTTTAATATTTCTGAAGACACCCTATTGTGTCCAGATGTTTAATTTCTTAGAGTAGCCAATAAAGCCAGATTTCATCTTTTGTGAGATTTCATGTAGGATAATTCATAGCCCCATAACAAATGGCATTTGAGAGACTGGGGAAGAATCAGTTTAGACAGAAATACCTGCAATAAGAGTTGAGATGATGAAATTATTTCTCACTTACAGATTGTATAGGATGAATAAACTTATGTGATAACAAAATGTTTCACTTCCAGGGGACACTAGCTGGGATTCTCATTGGGCTTGCTCAGTTAAACTGCTCAGAGTTAAAGCTGAAGAGACTTTGTTACAGACATGGGTAAGTTAATAGAACTCTAGATTAACATTGGTATTGCAAATTGAACAAGTTTATGATGAATAACTGAATGTAGCAAGCAAAAAGCAAATTCTCTGGTAAGATGCGCTTCTGAAATCCAAGATACTTTTTGACTTTACAAATATTTCTTGATTCTAGTTTTTGTCAAATATTTAGTGTTCAAGAAGAACATCTGTTTTCAGGACAGTGTTTAATATATGTCTTTGTGCTAAACTCTTATTTGTATGTTTACTTTCTATTGAACTGTATGTGATTATGCATCTCAAATTCTATTTTTTTAAGCACATACACAAGAAATGCTTGGGTTAGCCAACAGCAATAAAAGATAACACTTGAAACCAGGTTTCTTTTTGTTAAAATGACATATTTGTTTACTTCATTGAATAATGCATGTCTTATTAGGAATTGTACGTTTTTAAATAAATATTAATAACTTTATTTACTTCAGATTATTAGGTGTGGATAAATTGTTCTCCTATGCTATCAGTGAATGGCTTAATGATATAAAGAAAAACCAGCTACCAGGAATTTTGGGAGGAGTGGGGCCTATGCATTCACTGGTGCAGTTAGGTAAGTTAATTTTTATTTATATTTGGACACACATGGCAGTTGTTTTAAACAAATGAACAAAACAACAAACCCTAAAACAATGTTGACATTTGTTTTCACTTCCTCTCAAGGCATTTTGCTTAACCAAGAGAACTTTCTAACCATGGCGTTCTGTTTTCATTTTCAGTCCAAGGTCTGAAAGACCTGGTGTGGTTGCCAATAGAGCAGTACCGGAAGGACGGCCGTATTGTGAGAGGTTTCCAAAGAGGAGCAGCTTCTTTTGGTACTTCCACTGCAATGGCTGCCCTGGAGCTGACAAACAGAATGGTTCAGACTATACAGGTATAGTGTATTACTAGTGTTGCTAGTAAGTACTCTATATTAAGCTAATATCTTAATGCTATATATGTAAGGTTGGGAGCATGTCTAGAAAAAAAAGGCAGCTGTAGAAATAAGAAAGCAGAGACTGGGCAAAGCTTGCAGCGGTCTGTGAGGTGGCATAAAAATTGTGTTAAAACATAACTGAATACCCAAACTTTTACATGTTTCTTAATGTCTTTAATGTAGTACAATGTACAGCTTAATACTGAAATACTCAGCTGCACTAAAAAATGAGACCTAGAGTCTTAACTTTTTTAAAATGTCAGCTTATCTGTGCTTATTTAAAACAAACAAAAAACCTAACCAAACAAACACCAACAAACACAAAAACCCAAAACAAACAAACCCACACCAAAATAAAACCACAAAACTGAGCAACAAAAAAAAGCCTCAAAACCAATACTAATAGTGTTGATGCACATGAAGTCTCTAAAGCTTTCTTGATTTAACTGTAAAGTAATCTTGGATTAAAGTGTTAATAAACTTCTGTTCTATAATGTAAAACACATAATGAAAATACACTTTTACCACCAAATATTGCAAAAAGTGTAGAGTTGTCTATGCTCAAACATATATAATAAAAAAACAGTGCTATTATTCACATGAGTGGAATTATGTGTATGCTTGTGTGTTTGTAAGAAAAATGTTCCATTGGTTAAATGTTCAGTTTCTTTCTTGAGCATTTTGTGTGGATTAGAGGATGCCTTTGAAGGAATGGCGGTTAGGGGGAAAAACCCTACCAATGCCTACAGCATTCGCTACTTCAATATGGAACTTGGTATATTGTTACAGATGTACCTATTCCAGAAGTTCTTGTACAAATCCTTAATCTGTTGTAAATTAATATTATTTGTGGAATTAAAATTCTTTTAGTACAATTATGTCACCCTGTTAGTAGTTTTCAGATGCTATAAGACTTGCTATATATTTTGCATTTGCTCCTGATCTTCAGGCAGCTGCAGAAACTGCATATGACATGGTATCACCAGGACCTACTTTTATTGAAGCAAAAAAGATCAAACGATTCCCTCGCCATCGTTTAGCTCATCAGCCAGTAGACCTACGGGAAGGTGTAGCCAAAGCATACAGTGTAGTAAAAGAGGTGAGTGCAGAAGTAATTGTCGTTAACCAAACTTAATAATTATTTTCTGAGACTACAAGTAAAATATCAGTTGTTAGTTTAAGCTGGCCAAACAAAGAACAGGATTAAAATTTTGAACAAGACCGTCTTTTTCCGTAATCTCAATCCAACAGAAACCTTGCACAGACAAATCAGGAAAGCAGAAATAAACTAATATGTTACACAGGTAAGTGTGAGTAGGACTTCAGTGTTCTATAGTTGTGAGGGTTTACAGTTTTTCTGGGACACACAAACCTGATTTCCTGCCCCTCTCCCTTACCCCCAGCAGTTACTGTTAATTCTGAGTTTGTAAAAATTTAAACATAATGCTGGATTTAGAACAAGTGAAAGCTTTCTTTGCCATGACAATGTATGAACAATTAGAATGCTCACGTGTTTTTATTGTACTTTTTGCATTGTCCTTTCAGTTATTCGCACCTGATATCATGTCTAGGAAGTTTGGTCTCAGCTACGGAGTTTTCAGTGAATTTTTAATTTTTGAGTAGTTCACAGTACCCCACAGCTTCATGCTCAATAAGTGACACCAGAAGTTACGTGAAATATTTTCATCTCTAGGTTCATAATAGTCTTATTTTAAGCCTCATTAGAAGAGCTAAATCATATTTGTATCAGTATAGCTGTGCTACAATTTTAATACAAATCACAAGGAGGATGCATGCTGAGCTGTTTAAGTTTCTTTTAAAAATTAGGAGAGGCTGCTTTTTCTCTTTTAGTGTAACTAATTTCTCTTAATTTCTTGAAGGGGATTACGGACACGGCCCAAACAATCTATGAGACTGCTGCTCGTGAGCATGAAAACAGAGGAGTAACTGGAGCAGTAGGAGGAGTCCTCCGCCAAATTCCACCAACTGTGGTGAAACCTTTCATTGTTGCAACAGAGGCAACCTCAAATGTTCTAGGTGGAATGAGAAACCAGATCAGGCCAGATGTGCGTCAAGAAGAGTCTCAGAAGTGGCGCCTAGGGGAGGACTGAGATTATAAATCTGGCTCAGCAGGCAGGTAGCAAGGCTGGAGATGCAGAAGATTGTCTTGTTGGCAGCTTTAGATGGAGCTCACTTTGTTTTGTAATGCTCATCTCAGGAACAAATGAGGTTTTCAACTACTATTAGCAAAACATCCAACCAAAAATATTTATGAAGTGAAAAACAAATTGGTACTTGCTTATGCTGTGTGTTACCAATACCTTTGGTAGATAGTGCCAAACATAGTGAAGCATGCGCTGCCAACCCAGAGACATGCTTGCTCTGTTCTGTTTACCATATTTTTCTTGGTAGATTTAACATCTGAAGCAGCAGCCTGTCTGGTGAAACTAAGTATACTTTAAAAATGTTTTCTGAGCATAGTCAGAGAACTGTCCTTAATAGAGGGCTCTGCAGGTGCTCTTCACTGACTAAAGGAGAAAAGCTTTCATTTTGGACATAAGACATGAAGGCTGTGTAGTATGGAAGCAGGTAATATCATTTAGTGGTCATAAGCATCGCTTTTAGCGTGGCACTTACAGCAAGGACAAGCTTGATAACCATTCAGAATTTAGATTCAGTGTTGATACACGTATGAACAGGCTTTGTTCCTAAATATTAAATACCTACTTTTGTGGGTCTTTGAAGAATCTGAATGTTGCAGAAATGTTCTGTTGTGTTGCACTTTAAAGGATATGGCCTGTATATTGTGCTTTTTTTATAGTGTGAATAAAATGTAATGTGCATTATCCTTTATGTGGTTTAGAAGCTTACAAAAATTATTGAAAAGAGCATCATTTGATGATGATCCTACGGAAAAGTGTCTTAAATTTGTTTAAACTACTCATTATGTGTAAAAACACTTCTCTTCTGCTACACCAATTACAAGGCTAAAAATAACTATTCTTTGAGAAAACAGCAGTTAAGTATTATTGGGGCCAACAGTTCTTTGTAAGAATGAGAAATCCTAAGTAAAGTAAAAACAAATTATTTCATAATTTCATAGTTAAAATTCTATACAGACTTTATTTGAATAATCTGCTTTTATTTAAAGTTCATATTGTTGCAAAGTTGCTGCTCTTGAGATATGTTTTTAATTTAAATTGTGTGTCATCAGTTATTTGACAATGAGTATTTGGATTTGTTTAATTTGAACTGGGGATGGGTGAGAGGATTTAAAGAAAAGTTAAGACAACAAAACTTCAAAAATTGAAGTCGGTACTGACACTATTTGCAGTTTAATAGGTGATCACAGTGTCCACAGAGCTTTATTAAGCAACTGACATTGCACCATTTCTGGACAGTTAAAGGGCTTGGAACTACCTTTGCAGGAATAAACTTTTTCATTGTATTAGCACAAACTTGAGAATAAAAAGTAAAGACTATCCAGAGTAGAAAAGTATTCATTTTGAATTTCAATGACTTAACACTTTGGGTGATTAGTGAGAACTGAAATTTATCATAGTCCTGTGCTTGTCATAAATGGAAATCCTGCAAATATGTTATGTGGAAAATCTCCACTGAAGGAGGGACATCAGCTGCTCTTGATCAGACTTCAGTCTCCAGGGGTGATGAGGAGGTTGTTTCCCTCTCTTTTATTTGATACTTGTCGCTAGCCAAAACTTTGCTGATGGGCCTTACAGGTCAAATAGGAGTTTGTGAAGGAAAATAGTTACTGCTTGTTCATTTTGATATCACACTAACTGTGCCGGGACACCAAAAAAATCTGGCTGGAGGGTAAATTATCTGAATATGTCCCCAGTGCTGGGAAGACTTCTGTAGCCTGCTTTATTGTTTTTCATAAAACTCAAGTTACAATGGAATTCTTGCAGTGGTTGACAAGGTGATATGATAAAGTTTTGTTTTCATTCACTGGAATCATCTAAGTTGTGATTAGCCTTGGTTATTTCAGTTAAATGACTTCTTGTAAGCAGGAGATGCTTTTGAGAGGACAAATACCCACAGATTTAATGACATGAGATACTTTCTGTTGTAAAAATACTTGCTGCAGTTCATGCTTCTGTCCAGTAATTAGGGAGTTCTGCCTTAGTGAAAGCTCAAACACTGAGCATTTTGTACAGGAGTGAGTTCCATGGTTGCAGTTTGGCACCTCCTGAATGCTTTCTCAAGAAGTGGTGATGAGTCAATGAAAGTAAGTAGCAATGCATCATTTTTATTGGCAGTTACCATGCTGTGTAATTTTGGCTGGTCCTGTTCATCCAGTTAATTGGAGTGTACCTTGAATAATGTAAATCTACATATTTTCTTCCTTTTTAACATTGCTGAAAACGAACAGTGGCATTTCAGTGTTCATTTAATTTTCGATTCTGACATGATCTGATTGTACTGCAATGCAAGTAGAATATATTTTTATATGAGGGCATGCTGAGAAGGTAAAAAACTTTTTAGAGTGTCTCTCATTGTCAACAATATGGATCGTACAAATTTATTAAACTTCACTTTTCACTATGTAATCCCTTGAATTTACTGCTTGCACTTTATTGAGCCTTTTCAGTGAAACTGATTTAATTTTTTCCCAACATTTTACTTTTACTAGTATTTTCTTAATTTTTGGGTGTACATTCTGCATTGTTTTTCAGTTGCAACTTGATCTTGCAGTGTTTGAAAGGTTTGAAAAACCAAACCCACAGAACTTGCCAAACTAGGCTTTACAGTAAGACCTTGTTTTCAAAAGTGTCTTGTATAGAGTGGCTTGTTTTAAATCAAAAATTATATATTGTTTATGAGAAGAGATTCTTCAAATGCTCTGCTCAATACTGTAAGAATTTTCAGGTACTTAAAAAAGTACACAAAAATGAGATATATGGACACATTTCCTGGAAATGGAAGCCTATGTATACATTGCTGTGTTCTCTGTTAGCATGAGGAGATCTGCAAAAATAGTTGTATTTGAATTTTCCCCTGAAATTTGTTGGCTATAGGTACTGGAACTTCTCATATTTGTAGTGGGTGTAAACTGGCACAGTCCATGTTTAATGTTCTAAGTCTCTATAACGTTGAACTGATTGACACTACTGCTTAGTCTGATGCTGTCCTGATAAACACAACTGTCATCCTTGATGGTTTTTTAAGCATCCTGGCACTTTGAATAATGCAATGGTGTACACGAAAGAAGACAGTTGCTGTCTTTTGAAAACAAAACAAAAAACAAATCAAAGCCAAAACTGTGCTTCATAAGCATCTTAGCGATGACTGAGAGCAACAAATCATCACATCCATGCAAAGGCAGCTTCCATTTTCTTTCCAGTTTCAGTTGATGGTTCCTGAACACTGCAGTTTTGTAGCAGTGTGGTGCATCCTGTGCGTAACTTGCCTGATGAGAAGCATTAGGTCAGCCATCAGTGAGTTCGTATGTGCTTAATGGATGCACCAGGTTTTATTTTCTCATTAGGTGGCTGATTGTGAACACCTATTGCTTGCGTTCATTTACAGTTGCTTGAGTTGCCAAGCAAGGTTTCTTAATAAACCAAAAAGCTGTTAAACGGTTATGAACCAGACATTCTTACTGAACGTGATCCATATATCTGCAAATGTGGTACTGATTTTCCTTTAAATGTCGAAATGTATGCATTTTGTAAAACAGTGAAATCTAAGAATTTATTTAGAGTAGTCAAATACTTCTAAATCTTTTAAACATCCCATGTCTCACAGATACAGAGGCGTTGTCAGAAAAAGTGTGGGTGTTTATGTCAGTTTGGATCCCTTGTGTACGTAGTTCTTCTCAGTCTCCAGGCCTCATGATTTAAGCTTCTGACAACTGTTTTAAGTTGCTCTACATGCTGAATCTTGTTTACAATTAAAAAGTTAGATACTACAAATGAAGTACATAAATACAAATCATACATTTTTACAGGATTTCTCAATAGTTAGGTAGCTCAGACAGAAACACAGCAATTTGTGTATATGTTTGTGTATACTTTTTACATTTCTGCAATTATAGTAGTTTTGTGGTATTGTTTATATATAGTTTGCCATTGTAAAGAATATAATCTCATGAAATAGAAACCACTGTTGAAGGGAATTGACTATTTCAACTTGAGTTATTTTGCTTAAAGTTCTTGTCCCCTCACTATGTCTTTGAGAATTATTTTTGACCATAACTTATATGGCACCAAAAGTGTATATTTTAGCTTATTAAAATGCTGAAAGGCCTGAGTGCAAATAGGTTGTCCTGTTAACTATGTTTAATGGAAAAAAAACAAAACACAAATTTGTAACAAGACATAAATAAATATCTTAATTTGTTCCTTGAGTTGGTTTTCTCTACCTATGAATAGAAGTAATATAGGCAAGTCTCCCAAAATAGCAGAAGCTAACTGTTAAAGCTTTTTACCTACCTGTCTATGTTGCTGTACCTCAAAAATAATTTAAAAAGAAGTTTTATATTGGGGAAAAAAAAAGCTTTAAACATGCATGGAGGTCAAAAGCTAGGAAATAACCTTGCTGATACAGTTTAACCCGCCTCTGTTGTGCATCAACAACACGCTCTTTAACTGTATGATCACGTACTGTATGTCCTACAGGCCTGTTGCCACATGTCATTACTGAGTGCGTATTTCTTCCCTCCACTTTCAGCAGAGATATTAAAGCTTTATTAGCTTGCAGACTCTCTGGAGAGTGCAAAATAAACAATTCCTTTCAGGATGCTTGCATGATGCCCACTGCACAGCCATTTAGTTACAAGCATCTGAAAAGAGATTTTAGAAGGCTAAGTACTGGGTAGTATTAAATACAGTACCAGATCCCTGAATAATGAGATACATGGCAGGTGTAAATAATTTTCTACTGTGTTTTCTGATGTTCTTAGAAAAAAAAAAGTCACTGTATAGTGCCTGTGTAACTACTCTGTCAAAGAGTAACTTCCTCCCCCATTTTTTAAGCAAGACCCCATGTGAATTAACTTCCAATTGCAGTAGTTTTATTTAAAAGCCCTTATTTTTTTCTTAAGGCATTTCTGTGTAAGCAGAATGAGAGTTAGTGAGGGGGTGTTTTCTTTGCAAGCAAGGTGGGCAAGTTTCTTCTCAGCTTTTCTAAACATTCCTCATAAAAGTGACCAAGGATATTTGAACAGATGCTATGCTGAGGGGAAAACAGACCACAGGGGATAAATAGGGTATAAAAATAGGACAAACAGGTTTGAATTATTCATTGATTGTCCCAGGAAAGTATGAAAAATTAGAGGAATTTATTTCACTTGTTCCAAATGCTTTTATTTTGCAGATCAAAAGTGATGAAGTTGTGAACTCCTCTGATTTGTAGTCTGTGTTTCCTTGCATTTTTGAGGGTCATTTGTCACTTAAGAAAATGCTACTCGTAAGTGTTTGTGGTTCTGTGAATTTAAGTGTGCTGTAATTCACATGTGGCTGCAATACCAGATTTCCTATTGCTCCAATGAGCCCCAGGGATTCCAGTACAAGCTGGAATCACAACCCAAGGAAAGTGTCAAAGAAGTTCTGTTTCTCTTTGCAACACTAGGACTGCCAAGGATGCTCCTGATGTCTCCAAGTTAGTCCCCAGAGCAGAGGGGGCTGAGACTCCACAGCTTATGACTCTCCAGCTAACTGGGAATTTACAGACAGCCACCAGTATGACCTACCAACCAGAGCAACATTAGCTGGTGTCCTTGAACTGCATCTGCTGTTAGTGTAGATTGTAGAAGACTTTGTAAAGCTGCCATTTTGTGATAGGTAAAAGGAAGTTTCCAAGCTGTTTTGTTCTGAAGCGGAGGGATTATATGAGGACAGAATTTACTGAAGAGCAACAACGAAGTGTTTATGACCCCACAGGCAAGGAAACGGCTCAGGCTCCTTAGATGTTTGTCATGAGGATGGGTGACATAGTTACATGTAGTGTAATTCTGTTCTCAGGCTCTTATTTGTGTATCTAATTATTTGCTCTGTTGTTGATTTATTTCTGTACTAGGAGCATGAGTGTTAAATCTAGCTCTTGCAAGGCCAAGATGGAAGGAAGCTTCCAAAGAGGAGAGATGTGTAGCTGTATAAGCAGGAGGAAAGTTACTTTAGTTTTGGGGATATGGACTACACGTGCCTCAGCACACAACTCAGTAAAATGGGGCTTGGTCTGTTGTAACTCATGGACACAAAGGTAAAGTGAGTGCTACAGCTCTCAGTTAGAAAGCTTTAACTTTCACCTTAAACACTTGGCAGTTGTTTGGTACTGAAGATTTGCTGATTGCTCTGACAACTCCATGAATCTTACAGCACTTCTTTCATCTCTTCTGCCTGTTCAGTTTGAAAATGCTTCCTACTGTGTGTGCAGCACAGTCTGAGGGAGACTAATTGATATTTGTAAGTGAAATGAGTTGTGAGCTTGAGGGTGTTTGACAGGACTGCGCTGTTTGCTGTGACGCTGGAAGTTCTCGGCCAAATGGAAAAGGTGCAGGCATGGTGTGCAGAACCATAAAAAAAGAAACACCACAGGGTGTGCTGTCAGAGTGTTTATGGGACCATGGCATGAGTGTTGCTAGGTGTGTGTTTTGCTGTGACCAGTGTTGTACAGATCTAGATCCACTGCAGCTGGTGGAAAGCCAGGTACCAGATGAATCTGGCAGTGATAGATAAAAGTTAAATAGATGTGGATATAGGTGTGTGTGACAGATATGTGCACAAACACCTGGTACTGTGGATGAAAAGCTCACAGAAAAGCAAAGTATGACATGAGAGGATGGAAATGGTAGTGCTCAACTGTTCTTTATCCAGGTAAAAGTGTTTAGGAAATACAGTTCCTGGTATAATTTATCTCTAGTAATGTTTAACAGATCTGACAAATTTCCTGGAATTACTCAATAAAATAAAATGCTTCACCATCATTATGGCCTGTCCCTGTGAATTCAGTGCCAGAAGTGTCTTCTAGAGCACTAAAGGTATTTATTTTCAGCATGAGGCTTTCAGTGATGAGCTTTAGATCAGTCTTCTCTTGGCCTTCCAGAGCTGTTTAGTACCTTGTTGTAATGGCGTTTGCTCTTTTTGTTCTTTTCCATGTAATTTCTGCCTCTGAGTGCTTACTTAAAACAGTCTACAGGCCAAACTCAGCAGATGTAAATGAGGGAGGAGCAATTATACCAGTTCCATTGGGGGAAAACCCTCTTGCTTGATTGACAAATTTCATTCACACCAGCTAAAAGTGTTGGCCCAGACCATGGCTTCTTTTTACTGTTCTTCTTTTCCAAGAGCTGTAAGTTAATACCATGTAGCCTCGTTTTCCTTTTCCCTTCCAAAGGTGATGCCCCTCCATGTAAATTTGTTAATACAATGGAGTTGGACAACGCATTCAAAAGGAAAGTGACCTGCAAGTCTAAGAAGAACTGTTGACATGGGATTGTAAACTGGGCCCTGTCTCTTTGCAATATCCCACAGACACTGCAGAAATGACAGGAGGCAATTACAAAGGAGCACGTCCCACTACATTAACCATTGATGTCTCTACATGATTGCCCTAAGCCTCTCATATTATTTAATTCAAAGATCCACACTGACGTTAAGAGAGAAGGTTTTCAAACGCAATTTTCATCACAACCATATTTCCTTGTTGTCCTCGGCCTGAATTTTTACTGATGCTGCTTCCTATTAAGCATCAAGCCCCAAGAATAGCTTTTAACACATTTTTTTTTGTGAAGATGTAGAAAAAGCCAGTAAAGATGATGAATAAAGATGAGCAGTGTTTTTATTTTTGCCACCCCAAGCTTTGCCAGCAAGTGCTCTTGTGTCCAAATTACTTCATCAATACTGCCACCGCAGGAGCAATCATTTGAATTTAAACTTGCCATGCAAACAGAAGAAAGAAAAAGTAGATTTTTCAGATTAACATTGAAGACCTGAAAACTTTGTTGTTTTTGTTGTTGTTTTTTCTTACTACACATTTTAGGAGTAGAAATCCAAACAGGTCCACTGGAGATGTCTTTGTGTTGCTGAGTAGTAGTTCTGATGCTTGTTGCTTTTGAAAAACTCATCTCTGCAGTGAACTTAATATAGGAAAAGGACAGTAAAGTGAGTTCATCTGCTTGAGAGACTGCAGAGCTGAGGAGGAAGGCTGTGTGTGTATGCATCTAGCCCTCCTAAGGAAGGGAAGAGATGTTTGTTTCCAAAACACAGACAGTATCTTTTTCTGTTGGTAGGAAAATGGGGCCTTTCTCAGCACCCCCTGTGTTTCAGGGAACTGACCCTGATGGCTCCTCACCTGGGCCAGGGCCACTAGGGGCGGGGGCTGAGGAGCACATGGCTTCCTTCCTATCTGTAACATACTGGTGTCACCTCCTTTCATTTTCTGAGGAGATGTTGTTTCAGCCCGTTTGTGGTATGAGTCAGGGAAGGTCTAAACTGTCAGAGAAAGCTGAGCTCAACAGGAGCTTGGTACGCCTTGTTTCTGCTGTAAAGTTCCAACTGAAGAAACATTTTCTTCTGGTCTTGTCCTGTTCTTGTTTAAGTGAAACGTCTGTTCTCCTCCTGGGTTTTGCATGACTACTGGATTACTTAGGAAAACAAACACCCTGGCTTAGCCCACTGATGCCTGCTGTGATGCTGGGACTCTGCTGGAGCAGGGGTGGCTGTGGTCAGCCCCTTGGCCCCGTGTGTTTTACTGCTCGTACCTTCTCCTGCCCTCTCAGCTGCTGAAAACAGCTCAAGGAGTGTACAGCAAAACTGAAAAAATGACACAGTTTCCCTGTCTATTTTTAACAAGGGTAGAGTGAGAGTTTGAGAAGAACTGAAAGAGAAGACTTCTTCAAATTCTTTATTGTATGAAAACTGAGGGACCTGCTTTGAGTAAGGGAAAAACTGGGAGCGTTTTGGCAGAGTTATGTTAGTCTCCAGGGGAACTTCCACATGATTGAGTCTGTTTGCTTTGCTGAAAACTCTTTCCTTCTTCAGATCACTTTTCTGTTTAAGATCAAGTCCACTGTATTAGGTTCCAAGCAGCAAGAATTTACATTGCTCAGACATTTCAAAATCCTGAGTTTCTCTACAAAGTGTTTCCAGAAATATCGATTGTCACTATAATGCAAAAACATTTGAAATGTATTTTCAGAATAACTCTTGTTTACATAAAAACTGGCAATTAATATTGGCTTCTGTAAATCAAACTTCATCCCGTATATCAATTGTGGGATAGAAACTGTGTAAAAGACAGCACATTAAGCTCTACTGGCCCAGGACACAGAAGGTGCTGAATAATCACCATCGAGATCTGTGATTTGTGTTAAAGGCAGTTTTAGGTGTTATCGTATGTACTTCTAGCTGGACAAATTTACATTCTTATACAGATTGTAATTGTGACCATGATAGCAATATTCCAGGAAATTAAGTGATATGTGGAAGAGCAATAGACATTGCATTTCCTTTTAAAGGAAGTGTTTATAAAGGTTAGCAACAATTTATCCAAATCTTCCCATTTTCAGAGGGGAAGTTTCTAGTTGTTCATAAAGAAAGTCTGGGCTTAAGCCTCCAGAAGAAAGCAATCACTGGCAGGAAATACTACAAAGAAAATGGCTGCTACAGAAGAAAATTAATGTATTAGTATCAGCCATAGTCATTCACAGAGACCAGGGAAAGTCACAGCGAATTAAATAGTGCTGTTTTTCAAGCCATCCACAATTGAAGTGATGCATCTTAATATAACCAAGGCCGCATTAATCACCAACAACACATTAGCTTCTCTTTCAACAGAGAACATGATTTAAGGTTTATTTAAAAAATACATATAGCTCTTCATGGACTCTCAAAGAATAGTAATAACTGGTTTGTCATGCAATATAAAAAAATATTTATAGGCATTGTCTAGAATGAAGAGACTGAAAACTGCATTAAGAATATTTGAAAATTGAAAAATCATGTTACAGTCAAATAACTTGAATCTTGACAGTGTAGTGCCATGTTAACTTTAGGAGACATTATTCTGTCCATTAATGGAACACATCAACATGACACATTTTAGCTGCATGACTCTCACTCACACAGTGTGATGCTGCTAAAAACCTTATGTGCTATTTGCACAGTTCTGGACATGGTTTCCCATAGTAAATTCAGTTCCCTGCAGAGGAGACACAGTCAGGGAAGAAGATGGTGGAAATGGGGTGAGAAAATATTTCTCCCGCCTACTAGTTTTCAGTTAAGCTGAAGAACCTTGCCGTCCAAGTTCAGTCCTGCACTGAAATGCCTGCCCTAAAAAAGACAACATTACAGCAAGTTTATGCTTTGCCTGGATGTTTTTTGGTTCTTAATTTGGAAAATGTTGTAGTTCAGTTTTACCCAGCAACTAAATAAGGGTGGGGGTGTTGTTTGTTTCTACAAGGATTATGTTTGGATGCTGTTCTGCTAGAATCAAATGTTGTTCTTCATGTCTACAACCTGCAGAAACCTGCTAATAATCTCTCCTGGTTTTGTTAAAAAACCAAGTTTCTCTTTTAGTGAATTTGCCTGTCAGCTAAAGCTTTCATATTAGCTGCATTTTTCTGGAGAACCAGATACATGTTTTGGTAAACCTAGCAATGGAATGCAAACTTATTGATAAGCATGGATGCACATCTTGTGAGAGCGGCAATGAGAAACAGGTGACCAAGAAACTGACCAACAGAGTATAACATTCCATTCACACGAATACTTCATATAAAAGTGGGAGATCACAAGGATCTCGTCCCTTTTTTGCCTTTTTTCCCTTTTGCTTATGGCCAGCATTAGAAGACTTTGCTAATCATCCCTGCGAACTGAGGCCCAGTGAGAGACTGAATCCAGCTCCGGTTGGCTGCAGGGTCCAATCCAGGACTTTGGGTGCTGGCTCTGCAGTTGCTGAGACTTTCAAGATTGGTTTTGTATATTTTGTATTATTTTCTCTATTCTTATCAGTAGCATTAGTAAAACATTTTTAATTTTTCCAACTCTCTTCTCTCTGTTCTTCTTTCCCTCCTGATCACCTGTCCTGAGTGGAAAGGGGGGAGAGGGAAGGTCCGAAGGGGGAAGTCGACGGGGGGGAGAGGAGGTTAACAATACATCTGCCAGGGTTTTATTGTCACCCTGCAATCTAAACCCTCGACATAATCTTAATGAAATATTGAAATACTTGGAATTAATGACAAAATGGTTATCTCTAGAAAAAAATAAATTCTGATAAACAGCCAGGAGCCATGGTTTTACCCGGGATAAAGAGCTCCTTGTGTCTATGTATTTCCTATGAAATTGTGCTACCTTTTTCTAGTATGCATTTATATTTTGGTCACAGAGTGGCTTAACCTGTCTTTCACCCCTCTTTCCACCAGCTACTCCATTCGTGTCCTGCTCTGCCTCCTAAACTGTGCCAGGATGCCTGGTTTGTGCTTACATAGGGAATTAGAGCAGGAACTGGATGGTTAATGGTTTAGTGGTTTTTAGTCTGGATCACTTCCTGATTTGGTTCATCACACATCTACTGACTCAGCCGAAGGAGAAAGAACAAATGAGTGGAGGAGATGTTGGGCCGGGGCAGGAAAAAACAGGAGAGTCCCTGAAAGAAATATGTGGGAAACTGTGGTCTCAGCAAAGATCAGTTTACCTCTTCATTCACTCTTAGGGAGAAATTAAAGAGAATTCACCTACCTGTAAGCAGTCTGCTTATGAGCACTTGTAACTGTTGTCATCCGTCACACTAAGATTTGATTTCTTGCTGCTTTTGGAAATACACATTGATATTTGCTTATCAAATTCACTCTCAAAGGTGTCTTCTCTGCTAACCAAAATGCAGGTAAGAAACCTCTTAACTTTGCTTCCTTTTTGTCTCTCTTTAATTAATGGAAGAGCTCTGATTATCTCGGTCTCTAATTGTGAGGTTTACTGAGCCTAAGCTGATATGCATCAAGTGCTAACTTACTGTGTGTTAGCAGTATGTGAATTGGCCTTGACGAAAATCTTGCAATATTTGATCTCTCTTTTTTTTTTCCCCACATTAATTTAGTAGAAGAAACCTTGACAGTCAGCACGTTGAAACAATGCTTTCTCTTCTGCCTGCATCTCCATATGTGCTGGGTTAAAAAATACTGTACTGTCTTGGTGAGATGGTACCAGTGCAGTTTTTATGCTGTTTGTGATGCTTATATCAGTCTAAACAACAGATTCTTCCAGTAGCTCAAAGAATAGTGTGGGAGCTGACAAAGACTCAGTAACATTAAAATATGTACAGAAGTGGCCTTAACTTGCTTTACCTATACCACATGTAATTTAGAGAGTGCATTTTATGTGCTGCTATTGTTTCTAGATGGTTAAAAAATCAAGTGTCCCCAAGGCTTGACTGTGACTAATCTTGCAGGACCATTAGATTCAGCAGATCAGTTACGAAGTTAGTAATACACATGCTTAAGTGTTTTTTTATAGTAAGGGAGAATGTTCTTAAATGTTTGCTTGAAAAGGGATTTGATATTCTATACAGATAGCTAAAATTCACACAAATGTGTGGCACATGACACATTGTAGGTCATGAACAGTTTAAAGCAATGGTATGATTCATCTTATCAGATACCTGATTTTAAGAAAAGACAGTCTTGGATCTCAACTGTTGTTCAACCTAACAGATTAATTGTTTGAATGTATGCGTAAATTCATTAAGATTTTCACTGGCAGCAAGTAAAGTAATAGAGAAAAACTTTGCTGCTGTGACTGTAGTTGGACTTAAACAATGAACCTAAATTATTTTGGAAAAGCAGTAATTCTGTTATACCAGGAGAGGCTGCTCAGCAGCTGTTTCTTAGCCATACAGCCATGACAACAAAATTAAACCTACCTGAGGTGCAGCTCTGCCTGTGTCAGATGTTTGTATGTACCCCTCTAGTTTCAGACAGCTTGTTGGAAAGGTTCCTTCCCTTTATGTGTCTGTGTGTGTGCACAACCTCACACAGTCTTTTATGAGGTCCTGCAACATCAGTCACGAGTCTTTTACTCAATAGTGGCAATGGGCCTGAGGAGCTTGAAGGATTTGTTTCTTCATATCTCTGTGCCTCAACTTCTCTTAAGCTAAATAATAATAAAACTCAGTAATAAAATAATATTTTGACGTATTATTTTTAGAAATAAAGTAATAATATGGCAGGAATAAAAAAATCTTCATACCATTATGGCTCTTCTTACTACACCAGTTAGTGACTTAGAGTTTTGGCATGGGTAAGAGAATCTGAGAATGCAAAGCATTGCAGTCCTTCAGAGAAATCTGTTGCAGTGTTCTCGCTGCGCAGTTCCACACCAGAGCCTCAAGCACCAGAGCTTGCCTTACTCTTTAAACCGTGATGGCAAAGCTGCCTTGGACAACCATAGCAGTAGGCTTTGAACCTCTGTCAGACTTCTTGGCTTTCTTTGGTGTGCTCACAGCCTCTGCTCTGACATTTTTGGTCAAGCTCCAAAGCAATGTGAGCCACTGCAGTGGCTTCCCCCACCAAAGCCTGGACCACACAAGCCCAACTCAGCATCCTACCTGCTGGCACCGAGCAGGCACTTGCAAAGCTGTGGAGTGTGAGTGCAGACAGCTCCTTAGCAAGGCAAGCACATTTCCTCAGCCACTGAGAAGCAGATTCCCTAGCATATGGGTGGAGTTAAGCATCGTCTTTATCCAGAAACTTCTTTGGTAAAGGGTTTCTAGCTGTGCTTTTCAAGGTAGAATAAATTTGCTGTTCTTGCACAATTGTCTTGGATAGTATCTTCTGGATACTCATTGGATTATGGTTCCAGGCAGCTAGCCGTGATTCTCTTTAATGTGTCTGGTCAACTGGAGCAGGCCACATAGCTTTTGGTGGACTAACAAAGACTGGGAAAGCTGGTCCTTTGGGATCTGGTCTCTACCCAAGGACTCAGCAAACAGAAGAGGAAGATAGTAAGCTTTTGTGGGAGATGTAGAGATGAGGGGATTGATGTCAGCTGTGACTTTTGGCACCTGATGAACAAAGCTCATGTAACTCGATGATCTTTGTCTTCACTTGTGGTTTAGAGCAGGGCTCTGCAGTTCATCCCATCTCACTTGCTGCAGCTGCGCCCAACACACATCACTCCTCAGTCACACTTGCCTCTGCTGTGTCCTTGATTGACTGTCATGTCTGTGGATCCATGCTGGGGTCATAGATCCCACCAAGAGGGGTCCTTCATCAATGGCAGCTACACAAGAGAGTGTCTATGCCAGGCTCTGGAGTGCAGGAGAGGAGGCGTCCTCTGTGTATGGGCTGGTCTGGAGGGTGGTGACAGACACTTTTGAGGATGACCGTCTTGCCTAGGTCACAGACCAGACTTGTGACTGAGCAGGGAATTGGATTCTGCTTGTCTGAGTCAGAGGTGCTAAAACATCAGAAAAAATAGTTGTAACAACCCTAAATTCTGAGTATGTGGAAGTTTAGTGATTACTGTTCATCCACATACAGCAGGAAGGAGTTTGAATGCCCAAGGTTTTAAACTTATGAACGTGCTCTAGAGAGGATGTGACTTTGATTTACACTGACGAAGCGTATAAGGTAGAGAAGTCCTGGGTGTCCACATGCCATAAGTTATAAATGAGACAGTTCTGTTCATTCACTGTCTTTAATGAATGCAAACTAGAAAAACACAGTAGTGAAAAAAATGCTATTTTTGCCAGCAGGGATCTGGGCCTGGCTGGTTTCAAAACTCCTGAGCATGAAATGTGCATCACTCTCTGACTTAATAGAAAACTGATGTAGCTTTCACCCTTTCATATTCTCTTTTTAAGCTACAGCTCCTGTAGGATTTTTTTTCTTGGCTCATGGACCTTTTTTTTCCAGGCTGAATTGCTTTTTGACTGTAAGACTTTTGTCTGTTGCTCACTATGATTTCTCCCACTTGAGTCAAGACTGAGCGCAAAATACAGAAGCCAAGCTTCCATTTTTTAATCTCGAGTAAGGAGTGATCTTGTTGCTCTCCACAGCTTCCTGAGTAGGGGATGTGGAGAGGGAGGTACTAAGCTCTTCTCCCTGATACCCAGTGATAGGACACATGGGAATGGTTCATAACTGCTTCAGGGAAGGTTCATACTGGACATTAGGAAGCTTTTCTTTTTACCAGAAGAGTGGTGAAACACTGGAACAGGTTTCCTAGAGAGGTAGTTGATACCCCCAAGCCTGTCAATGTTAAAGAAGCGTTTGGAAAATGCCATTAATAACATGTTTTAACTTGATCAACCCTGAAGTGCTCAAGTAGTTGCACTAGAGGATCATTATAGGCCCCTTCCAACTGAAATAGTTCTATTCCATTCCATTTTATTCACGTTTTGCACAGAAAATCACTGTTTCTGTTTATGAGCTCACACTTTGTGAGGGTGTTAGAGATGAACATCTTCACCAGCCAAAGAGACCTCTCTTATTTCCCTTCAGCTGCAGAGATGAGAGAAAGACCATGTTTACACAACAACTTTCTTTCCCAATCCCAATCCCAATCCCAAATGGTGCCTGTAAAAGCTTCCAACTTGCTTAAAAACTGAGTCTAGTGGCCAGCTTCTGGCAATCCAAGAATACTGAGTCAGAATTCAGATCAAGGCTTGAAATCCATACAAAGCCAGATGGATGTGAAAATTAGCCAGGATGTTGGTCCAGAAACATCTCCTATTTCTATTTGGAGGACTTGTCAGCAACATACAGAGGAAATGGAAGGGCATGTCAGTCATTAGTGTTGTACTGTCACTGTTGTCATGGTGTTTAATTCCAGAGATCCTATTCCATGGTTTATGTGTCTATTCATGTAAACATTGGCAATTCTGAAGGCATGAGTGGATTTTCCTCGTCAGAAACACTTTGGAATAATTCTGGCGCAGTTTTAGACAGGATAGAATCACAGAATGGTTGGGGTTAGAAGGGACCTCTGGAGATCATCTAGTCCAACCCCCAACACAGTCATCTTTGCCTTGAGACTATTCTTACCCAGGAGATATGTCAGGTAAGGGCTTGGGGATGAGCAGGTCAGTGAGTTCTGCATGGTGTTGGAAACAGCCAGCATCTAGCTCTGCATTGCCAAGCACTGCTTCCTTGATCGCTTCTTTTTGAGTAGAAACTGCACGGGAAAGACAATAAATGCATTTTTTCAAACTGCACTGGAAGATCTGAGAGTAACCAGGCAACAAGGGTAATATGTATTAAAAATGTAATATACAAAAGGACAAGGCAGAAAGAATTCAACTGATACCCGAGAGATGTGATTAATTTTCTGCACCTC
This sequence comes from Patagioenas fasciata, assembly GCF_037038585.1. Taxonomy (NCBI): domain Eukaryota; kingdom Metazoa; phylum Chordata; class Aves; order Columbiformes; family Columbidae; genus Patagioenas; species Patagioenas fasciata. The sequence goes on along the minus strand of NC_092524.1, from coordinate 56,116,196 downwards.
ACAGAAGTGTAAATCCAGACTAACCTCATTGCAGATAAAGGATTGATGGTGTTGGAGACTGCCTCTGTAACCTTATAGTCCTCCATGCTCAGACCTTGCCTTGGCTCTACTTAGAGATGAGTCTTTAGGAGACTGTCCCTTGGAGAAGGCAGTTAATGGAGAACTGTGCTTTCTCAGAAATGGTTTTGTGATATTGCACTGCTGCTTGGGGAATCTGTGCTTCTGCCAAAAGAACTTAAAAAATGGGATGGATGACATTCAGCCTCAGGGTCTTCCTATAACTAAGCAAAAATTCCTGAAAGGGTGCAAACCACATTCCAGTTAAGCGACTCGAGCAAAGCTGTTTGCCGTCACCTGAGGATCCCGTCCCATTTTCTTAAATGGGCTATGCATTATTTACTGCTGAGAGGAAAAAGGCAAACAAGAATGCAGCAACCATATTGGCTAGAGAACAGACTAACAATCGGGATAATTTAGCATTTAAGTTCATGACAGCAATGTATATGCACCACTGACATTGATATGGCATTGCTATCTAATTGTACAAGTCCTTAAATATCTGTTGTTAAAAATCCCATGAACATCTGTAACTCTGTTAGTGAACTGGCAGAATCACACAATCCTTGGCAGAGCCAAACTTCTGGGTGGACATCTTGATCTGCTGGGAACCACAGGCCAGGATTGCCCCACCTAAACCATCCAGTGCAGCATGTGTTCAGATCACACAGATCTCACCAGAAGAAGCCAGAGAAAGAAGGGGGGAAGAGCCCAAGGGAAAGGCTCTTGTACCTGCTAGCTCTTGGGTTAGATGTAGCACATGTTCACACCTCCTCCTTCACCTGAGATAGAGTGGAAACCTAAACACAGTTCTCCAGGATCCAGGAGATTGCCCTAACAAAAGATCGTACTGTAGTTCAGCAGTGTGCCTTCCTCAGACGTAAAGCTGTTGTTTCTTGTATAATAACTAAAATCTCTAAGGACTATTGACTCCTCACGCCACTGTTGCAATCTGTCCATTTAATTAATTTTTCACTTTTTCCTCTCTATTTGTGACCCAGTGCCTCTACAAGGACTGTTTAAATTCTTAGATTGACGGAAGTGATCCTTCCTTTCTTCTCAGCACTGGCAAGGCCACATTTGGAGTGCTGCAGCCAGTTCTGGACTCCTGAGTACACGAACGTATGGACTTAATGCAGTGAGTCCAGCGCAAGTTTGCTAAAATGATTAAGGGATTGGAGCATTTCTCCATGAAGAAGGGCTGAGACACCTGAGCCTATTCAGCCTGGAGAAAAGCAGGCTCAACAGGGATCTTATCAATGTGTATAAACACTTAACAGGAGATAATGAAGACGTGAGCGCCAGGCTCTTCCCAGTGATGCCCTGTGACAGGACAAGAAGCAATTCATACAGATTAAAATACATGAAATTCCACCTGAATGCAAGAAAACATTTTTTTACTGTGAGGGTGGTCAAGCACTGACACAGGTTGCCCAGACAGGTTGTGGAGTCTCTGTCTCTGGAGATACTAAAAACCTGACTGAACATGGTCCTCGCTAAATTTCTATAGCTGACTCTGAGCTGGGGGTTGGACTTGGTGATCTCGGGAGGTCCCCAATATAAATGATTCTGTGATTCTGTAATGTGAACTTTAGCCCTAGGTGCACACTGCCTGGAAGGAATCTGCCCATGGTTACAGGCTATTTATAAAGCAGGGTGCTGAGAGCTCAGAAAACTACTAACATTGCATTTGCCAGCATGTGTTCTTCATCTTTTATCTGTGAACAGGGAGAAAATACTTTGAAATATTTAAACTAAACAATTTGAAGTGTTTACCTCATACAAAGCATGCATTTAGCAGAAGTCATGCAAAACAGTTTAGGTTACCACAAAATTTTGTCTAAGTACCCTTAGAAACTTCTTCAGCTGTTGACAGACCTTCTTACCTCTCTCTTGGCAACAGCATTTCTGAACGTGCTTCTGCAGGAAGGACATTAATCCTTTCCTGTTAGCATGTGAGTTGGCATAGAATCTTAGTAGTTCCCAGTCCCCAGGCTCTTCTCTCATGTATGCTCATTGTGGAGGTTTTGATTGCGGGGTGACAATAAAGCCCTGCCAGACGTATTGTTAACCTCCTCTCCCCCCTCCTCCCCCTTCGGACCTTCCCTCTCCCCACTTCCCACTAAAGACAGGTGATCGGGAGGGAAAAAAGGACAGAGAGAAGAGAGTTGGAAAAATTAAAAATGTTTTACTAATGCTACTAATAAGAATAGAGAAAATAATACAGAATATACAAAACCAATCTTGAAAGTCCCAGCAACTGCAGAACAAGCACCTGAACTCCTGGACTGGACTCTGCAGCCAACCGGAGCTGGATTCAGCCTGTCACTAGGCCTCAGTTTGCAGGGACGACTAGCAAGGTCCTCTCCTGATGTCAGCCATAAGGAAAAGGAACAAGATCCTCGTGATGTCCCACTTTTATATGAAGTATTCATGTGAATGGGATGTTATACTCTGTTGGTCAGTTTCTTGGTCACATGTTTCTCATTGCCCCTCTCACAAGATGTGCCTCAATTTGTTATCAATAACCTCTCATTCCATTGCTATGTTTAACAAAACATTTATCTGGTTTTCCAGGAAAGTGCAGCTAATATGAAGGCTTTAGCTGACAGGCACATTCACTAAAAGAGAAACTTGTTTTCAGCAAAACCAGGACACTCATGCACTCAGTATTTCTGTTTCCTTATGTCCCGTCTCTTGAGGACTCAGACACACATCTCAAATAAAAGACAGGCTTTCCACTGTGGTCTGTTTGTGGTACACCTATGTTGTCCCTGAAGCAGCTCAAACGTTGCTGGTGGATGATGTTTTCCTCCTTTTCTAAGGAGCTGACGTTGTTGCTTCACCCTTGGGAAGGCAATAATATCCTCACTTACTTGGAATTTGTTCAAGTTGTCTTGCACCAGCTGGTTGAATTTCAGCACAATATGGAACAACACCTTGTTGGCAGAGAAATATCACATTGACTGCTGCAATGGTGGGAAGAAATAGGCATATTGAGGATATCTCGACATCCACTAATCTTGAATAATAGTTTACTGGACAGTATGTGATACGTAAGAGCACTATCGTGCCTTTGAAAGGGCTAGGGTTGGTGAGTCCCTGTGAGATAGTACACCTGGCTTTGAATCACAAGCTTTGAATTTTAATTTCTGTGTTTTAACAGAGCTCCATTTGTGGGCCTAAGTAATGATGCCAAAAGTTTCTCAGGAAGTAGAGAGACAGTTAAAGGGAGCAATACAGATGTTTTTGAGAGGATGGAGCTGGAGTGCAGATATTTACTGCCTGTCTACTAGATCAAGTCCTCCAGAACAACTTAGGTGACCAAAATAGCTTGTAACCAGAAAGGGATTACAATGGCCAAGAAAAGGAGCAAGAGTTTTCATCTACTCTTAAAGAAAAATATGAGTGCTGTACTTACCCCAAATTTTTATACCCCTCCTCAACAACTGACTCTGTACCTTAAGTCTCACCTTTCAGGAAAGTTTCTCTGTCTTACCCTCCAATCCTTCTTCAAAGCAAATGAGAGATGAGTGAGCAAGCAGCTCAGTTAACCTCTCAGACAAGGCACATCTAACAAAGCAGGTCATGTTGGGAGCTGTCTGATGCTTCAGTGTTTTTCTCTAATACAGCTCATCAAGGAGAGCAAAGAAGTTTAATGGTTAGAATGGGTCAGGGAGTTTCAGCTGATCTGACCATTACCAGCTGATCTGAGTCCTATTTCTGGTCCCTCCATTTTGCTGTTAAAGTGCAATTTCCGTCCATTTTTCTTTCAGGTGCATTAACTCTAATAGTACATTCCATATATATATACAATCTGTTGATGGTTTTCCTGCTGAGATAGGCAGTTCTGATCATGGTTTCATTAGTGCATACGTTGCTGGGGACCTGGCTTGCCCTATGGCATTATTGTGTGTCATACTAGGAGCCTCTAATCTGAGCTGGCAGAGTCTCTGCGGTGACAGCCTGCGTATATTGTGATTTATATGAAGGTGTAAAAAGAATTGGGATTGGACAAGGGGGCTATGTCAGCATTGCTGCACCCTTTAATTCACTGAATACATTCTACAAGGTGTAATGCCAATGTTTAGGAGGATTGGGCAGGAGGAAGAGGTGTGATACAGCTTCCACAGCCTTCCCACAAAGAGTATGCACACAGTGGTGGTGCACACAGAATGTCTCTAGCTTGTCAGTTCACGTAGTTCAAAAAATGATATGAATCAATGCTCCTTGCACAGAGTTCTGCAGCAATGGTCCAGGCTCCATCACAAAAGAATTACTGCGAGATTTTTTGAAATTCTATTATATGTATTTGTCACATAGGGACCACAAAATGACTTCAAGCAAATAATAAGCTTAACCCAACTTTAATTTGGAACTGAAACTGAACCCAAACAACAGACCAAAACCAAACAATAGAAACCAATGCAAGCAGTGGGGGAGGGAAGGCGTGCAATCCAAAATTAATAAGCGCTTTGGCAATATTAAATAAACTGCAGATTGGATATACCAGTTGGGGATATTACTGCACGACCACACAAGAATAATGATCCACGGTGTGCATGCACTCAGTCACAAAAAGAAAACTCTTTCACTCAAGGGCACTTTGAAGAAATAATCACTTGCCTGGGGTGGGCAAGGGCTCACTCAGGGATATATTCAGCAGAAAATAATCACTCACCAAGGAGAAGATGAAGGCACTCAGTCCCAGAAAGTCTGCTTAGATGGTGTCCCTGATCTAAGCGGAGAGCTCTGATCACAGTCCCACTGCTTCGAGAAGACCACTCCAAGGGGTCTTTAGTGGGCTCCTTGTTTTAGTGGGCTCCTGGTTGGATCTGGCTGTGGCCGTTATAAGCATAGTCCAGAAGCTTCTCTGGGTTTGGGCACCTCCTTGGCCAAGGATCCTGTCTATTGACCAATGGTCCTGCCTCTCCTGCTCCCCCACCTGGGGGGAGGTGAGGAGTCACCTTGCCCTGGGCGTGAGGGGACCTGAGGACAGGCACAGTGGGGCACAAAAGGTGTTGAAGAGCCATCAGCTGCCCTATTGAAAACTCCAGATCTCACTGGGGCAATGTGCAACTGCCACAATATTATAAATTGCAGTTGTGTAAGTTACAACTGCAATTTAAAAATATGTAGAGAAATTAGCCATTCATTGCTTTACCAATCATTTTCACTAGTAGATTTTTTTTTTTTTTCTGCCTAGAGAAGGCCATTTAACAGGTTGGTCTGAATTCTGGAAGTAATTATCATGAAAATATTGTGTCCAAACATGTATGAAGCACTGTAAACACCATTAGTCTTTCTGAGGCACACTTGGCAAACAGCACTGGAAGCTACACATAGCAGCAAGCAGAATATGAGACATGGTCTTTCCTTGAAAATGAAGAGAGTTGCATTTCAACAAAGCCCCTAATCAATATCAACATTTTAATAGCTCAGAATAGCAGCTGCTGGCAGAACTACATTGAGGGTGCTTTGGGATACAATGCAGCGCTATGTGTGCAGCTTGCCACTATTTTACTAGTCTGTTGGGAAGGTCTCATCCAGCTTGGTAAGTGCTGCTGCAAAAACAGACTTAAACTCTGAATTAATTTCCATGTCTGTGGACGCAGTGGGGATAGAGAAGTTCCTTCAATGAGGTTGAGCAGAAGGAACCTGGCCAGGTTCCAGTAGAAGTCCAGCTGAACCACAGAGGCAGAACAGCTTCAGGGGTTGCTACTAATCCAGCAAAGACTGGTCTTCAGCAATGCAAAGGAGACTCCTTTTCTTTCCCATATTCCTTCCCCCATCCCTCAGCATTTCAGGCAGCAAAAACTGGTTCACAATCCAGTTTGAAAGAAATGACCTGATTACTGCTGTGGGAGGGTGCTCCCGTCAAAAGAGTCTGTGAGGTTCTTCTTAGAGGGGCTGAAAGTTTCCTAGGTGGTGGAGGATAAATGGAAATAGACACCTTGGATAGCTGGCCACTGTGAAAATCAGCAGCTGAAACTGCCACAGCGAGCTTAAAGGGTTAATCTTTCTTTAGTATACCGCAATATATACCATCTGCTGCATAATTTCAAATAATGAGCATTTAAAAGACATAACGCAAGATCATTCTGTAGATTTCTGGTGAGGAAAAAAGTGGCTGTATTTTTCAAGTAAAATGCCTGACTAGAAACAGTTCACCAACTCTAATCAAACCGATCAATCTTGCTATAACTCAGTATCAGACAGTAATTGCAGTCAGTTATTTAGAAGTTACTGTGGACAAATTTGCTGGAAGAGAAATTTAGTGTATTTATTGTAATGCATATGTGGAAGGAGGAAGAGTTAATGCCCTAGAATATTGCAAAGAGTAATTTGATGTTTTTCAGACCTCATGAATTAGAAAATATTTTTCTTGTAGAGCACTGCAGTTTCTCCCCATTTTCCTTTAGAAGAAGAAATAGGTTATTAAACTCTAAAAGGTATTGTAGTCTTAGTTCTGTACGTACACATACATATAGAAACTATTTGTAGCAAAACTATTCAAATAAAACTGAGAAGTAAGATGGCAGAAAGCAAGCAAATGCAATAACCTCCTCTGTCTGCCCTACCTTCATTTGCCTCTCTTAATGGGTTTGTGATGTGAGGATAATTTCTGATTATATGACTGTACATAATTGTGGCCACACAGTCTTTTCCGTGCTGTCTCTCTCAGTGCCTAGACTGACAAGAGAGGGCGGCTCCTTTAGTTTTCTGACTCTTGTTTAGCCTCTTTGACAAAGGAGACACATTGACCCAATGTCAGATGGAGCAGCCCATACTGACAGGAGTGATGTGCCCACCACCAGCAGCCCCTGGTCTCACAGCCAAGTGATGACTCATTTAACCTTCCCTTCCATGACACATGTCGGTTCCCAAACATTGAAATGTTTTGCTGTCCTTCATTTTTGTTGCCCTTAACAAATACGACCTTTCCAAGTACTTTACTTATAAGATACACAACTTTTAGATGACGTGTGGTAGCAGCATAGGATAGAGAATTTCAATAATATGTTCTCTATCTTTACTGCTGCTTCATTTTTGGATATAGCTGGTTGCTTAATTTCCTTGCTGTGCCAGAGAAGATTCTCTCATGCCATAACTTTTTCTACCACGTAAGGAAGTATAGAAGCAAACTTGGATAAGCTGAATACTAAAAAGTATCTCTCAGAAATAACCTTCACATTAATAATACTTATAATTGTATAAATAAGAGAACATCTAGGAAAAGGAAAACAACTATTTGACTCTTGACAGTGTGCATTATTAAGGTATAGCACATAACTCAGTAATAACTTACAGCAAGAAGACGGTAAAGAAATGATGATTCCGTGAAACCATTTGTTTATATTTTAAAATTGTCACACCAGATGAGTATGAAACTGTCTCCACTTAGAGTGACTAAGACATTCTCATATTTCTATTGCTCTTTTTCCTAGAGGAACTGTGTTGTTTTTTTTTTTTTTCTGACAGCTTCTGATAATATACACTAATTTCTCAAAATAGATATTTTTCCTGTAACATAATGTTATGGAATGAGCTTATTGCTAATGCTTAGTAAGTTTTTTGAATCTTACTCTAAGTTGGACCAATAGGATCAGAGCTGTTCATTCTCCTCAAAGCACAGGAGAATGTTCAAGGAACCCAGTGCATCTCAGTTCAGAAAACCAATTGCACATGCTGTCTTGTTTGCTCCTGAAAGATGTACAGAAAATGTCACTTCATACAGCAATAACCTTGGGCAAACAAAGATATTTCCCAAATAGCTTGTGGGACAAAATAAGATACTTCGGACATCTAGGAAGACGCTGCTTGTATGTCCTGAAAGGAACATGACTTGACTACTCCATCACATTTTTCTTGTACTGTTGGCTATTGTCTCTTGGTTCTCTGCCACTGGACATGTCCCTTGCTGCAGAGTCACAGGGGTTCTCCTGCTCCAAGCCAGCACATGCTTCACTAACACTAGTCTGAGTAGTTAGAATTTGAAAAAAGACCAGACAAAGAATCCAATACATGAAGGGATTTCTACTTCACATCAGTATCCCCGAAAGTCTGGGACAATATCCCAAAATAACTCTTCCAGATCCTGAATAAACAGGATGGGTTGTGTAGAATGCCTGGAAGTGAAGCAGAGCAGGGCAGGAAGAACAATGCAGGTCTAGCATCACACATCTAATTTTATTCTACTGAAACTGTGCCCTTGGTTTATATGCTTTCTTCGTGGACTCTCCTTTTAAAGCAATCAATCAATGGTACTTTTGTGTAGTTTCTCAGGGACATCATGCTATTTAGAGGTCTGCTTATTATTTGATTAACATGCAGCATAGTTGAAAGATATTTGATTTTTGCCATAGTGTGAAAAATGAGATGATTAATTTTAACAGAGCTAGTTTTGTGTCATGCTATTCCCAGCATCCTGGCTTGAATCAGGAATAGTGTGGCCAGCAGGACTAGAGAAGTGATTGTGCCACTGTACTCGGCATTGGTGAGGCCCCACCTTGAATCCTGCGTTCAGTTTTGGGCCCCTCACTACAAGACATTGAGGTGCTGGAGAGAGTGCAGAGAAGGGTGACGAAGCTGGTGAGGGGCCTGGAGCACAAGTGTGATGAGGAGCAGCTGAGGGAGCGGGGGCTGTTTAGCCTGGAGAAAAGGAGGCTGAGGGGAGACCTTATCACTGTCTGTGACTGCCTGAAAGGAGATGGTAGCATGGAAAGTGTTGGTCTCTTCTCCCAAGTAGCAAGTGATAGGACAAGAGGAAATGGCGTCAAGTTGCACCAGGAGAGGTTTAGATTGGATATTAGGAAAAAATCCTTCACAGAAAGGGTTGTCAGGCATTAGAACAGGCTACCCAGGGAAGTGGTTGAGCCACCATGCCTGGAGATGCATAAAAGGCGTGTAGATGAGGCTCTTAGGGAAATGGTTTAGTGCTAGAGTTAGGTTATAGTTGGACTTGATGATCCTGAGGGTCTGTTCCAACTGAAATTATTCTATGATTCTAATCCTTATTTTATTTGGCTAATATTTTACTTATAAATACAAACCTGTAAATATTCTGCATTCAGTACATGGAAAAGAAAACAACAGCAATGCAACCATCTCTGAGGATGCAACAACCAGCAAGATATGTATTGTGGGGAAGATTTGGGCAAGAACTGCACACTTAAAATAAATGCTATATGTCTGTAGACAATAAGTAGTGTTTTGGCTTTTATAGTCTAAAGGAAGTACCTGATAACCTTTGTTATTATACTATCTGAATATCATACGTCTATTTTATTTTTAGGTGTCACAATATGTCTGTGAAATCTGTTGATGATGACCTGCAACATATTGATGTCAATGACCCTGTTACATGTAGGGCTGATCACAGCAGCCTCAAAACAAAAGTACCTCTCTGGATACACTATTTAGTCTAGCAGTCAACTCTGGGGTGACTGTTGATACCTTTAGGGCAAAGATGCACATAGAGCCTATGGCAGCCTATGAAGCCACAATTAGATTCCTGTCTATCAAGCTGCCCCATCTACTCCCGCAGTGAGGGCCTAGCTCCCTTGTCTGCCTGATGCTGTTTCTTGCAGACTCCTTGGAGTCCTTTGGACACCACTGAGCCTCAAGGCAAATGGGGTTCCTAAGCAGCCTGAATGCAGCAGCCCAGGGAAGGTGAATTATTGCCACATGGAAGGTACTGGTTCCTAAGAGGCCTTTGGAAACCAGAGAAACCAGATGTCCAGTTTAATAAGGCAGTTTTAGAAATAATTATGGAAATGAAGGATTTCTCCAAGATTTAAAAAAAAAAAAAAAGGCTGTAGCAGAGGTAAGAACTGAAACTGTCTTTCAAACACACTTGTGCCTTAGTTATTGGAATACTTTCACTGCAATCTTACTGCTGAAAGCAGGCCTTCAAGGGCAGCTGGGTGATGCTAATAAAGCTGCTGCAGAAAGCCAAAGGGCTGTGCAAGTACAGCTGGGATCAGAGCTGGTGCTCTGTCATTTTGGGGAGTTGAAATACTGGTTGTAAAGCTGGTACTTAGACCACTGTCCTCTTCCATTGGGCTACTAAAGTGCCTGTATTGGGTAGGCCTAAGAAAATATATTAAGTCTTGGTGTGAAGAAGGCCATGTGTGAAGAAAAGTGCGTGTCTTTAATTCATCACTGAGCACCCGAATGTCACTCTCTATCTGCAGTGACAATTTAGCAAAGCACTACCTTGAAGTTTAGGACATGCAAAGGTTCAGTAGCATGCACGCCTAAAAGTTCTTTCATAAGAGAAATAAATCCTTTCTGGAACTTGCTTCTGCTAGGTATTTTCCCATCAGCTTAACTTTACTTCTCTCTCATCTTTGTTATCAAGTCATGAAGAGTACCTCAGTGCTGGCTGTAGGGATTTTGATACCATTGACAAATGACGCTCTACATATGCTCCCATATACCTGCAATTCAGTTTGTTACATTGATCTTCTGCCATCATTATTTTCCTCTTCTGTTAATAGGTCAATGAGAATGTTTTCTGTGATAGCCTGATAATGATGGGTTGTTATTAACAGCTCTGAAGTAGTTGCCAAACCAAGCAGAGTATTCCTTTTCTTCCATGCCCTGGAAAGAAGAAAGTTTACCTTTATGTATATTTGATGATGGTACGCAAAGCAGTTTTCTTACAGTTCCAGAACTCTGTATTTAGCAGACCCAGTGGTGCTTTGCAGCCCTTCACATCCAAATGTCTGAGGCAAGATAAAAGGAGACAAAACTATGCTAAACATCATAACATCTTTTCTCAAATCATTTTGGCTATTCTATTAGATTAATATTTAACTGCAATAATACCTAAAACATAAGGATATTTGTAGGGCGTTAATTCCCATCAGACATATTGTCACCCATTGTCTGACTACCACTTGCCACGTCAGAGAGATTTTGTGTTTTTGCTGTGTGTGATTTGCATTATGAATTACTGGCATCCACGCCAGAAAACTGGCATGCAACCAGCAGATAAGAGTTAAGCAATGTTGGCAAGCAGCTCAGTGCTGCTTGTAATTTCTTAAAAGACTGACCAAAGTTTTGCAGAATAGGCAGCCTGATCTTTAAAATTTCTTGTTTTTATCCTTTTTGAAAATGACTTAGCTGCTTTTCCATTTATGAAATTTAGTATCAAGTCTTGACTTTCTTTGCAATTTACCTATCTCTTTCAAAACTGAGTTTAATGAGAGTCTCGCTTTATCATTAGAGGCTGGTCATGGGTTCTGTCTTCTCAGGATTTGTCCTGCAAAAGGGCAGATCCCCACCATCTCAAATAACTTCTACAGTGCACACCAGCAGTTTTGCCATGTGAAAGTGAATTTCATCAGAAGGTTTATGGGTAAAAAGCACAGCAGAAAAAAAAAAAAAAGAGGCAGACACTTATTGATTATTATGCTAGCTTTACAGTGATGTAATTATTTTGACTTTGAAAAAAATATAGTATAAATAGTATAGTATATATAGTATGTAATAGTATATATAGTATAATAGTATATAATATAGTATATAAATAGTATAATGATAGGCATTCAAAGTCACTATCTCTGTTCAAGACTAGCCCTTTGGCTGGTACACATGGGTGTAAGTCCACTAATTTCAATTTACCTGGGATGTACATGGTCTGAGGTTTTGGCCTCTAACCTGTTATTCATAGAGCAGTTCTGTCACTCAGATAAGGAGTGCTTGAGGCTGGAATTAAATATTTCTACTTATTCTCCTCCCAGTGCTGAATGATGAGTATTTCTTACTCTGTAGCCATCTGACATGTACATTTGTCCACACATCAAAAAGATACTGGCACAATTTGAAAAGATTTTTCAGAATTTGAACCTTGCAGTTTATCTGTTGAGTTAGTCTTGTGTGATGGATGTGAGACTTATTCCATCTCTTCCTGTGGGAAACGATGGTAGCTGGTTCCATTCCTAATGTGTGGCTGGGGATTTGCTGTGCAGGTGTAGAAATAGACAAATAGCAATGCATGAAACCAAATGTGAACTTTTCTGTATGTGAATTACTTCCCAAAGGACAACATCTCTCCCAGCTGTAGCTGTAGATTAGAGTGGTGATGGAGAATATGCCTCAGTTGCTGAAGGAAAATATCACTAGCAGGCACTGAAGATTTTGCTGGAACAAGCATATTGTGCAATAGATTAACACGGCAGAAGAAGGTTTCTTTGAGCAAGAGCTTTCTAAGGTGTTTTACTGTAGAATGCACTGCAATCAACCGCAAACATGCTTTTGAATTAGGAAGTTTTTAATTCACTGATCCCTTTTTACTACATCATGATTTAAGAGCCCCCATGATCATCGCTACATGGCACAAGAAGCGAATACCTACTGTATTCGTGGCAACAGCATGGCCAAAGTAGGCTGTGTGAACAAGGGTCTCTTGCCAGAAAATGAGTAGCAGAGTGCTAAAGCAGGCTTTTCCCCTCTTACCATTCACATGAAGTAGTATGATGCATTGCTGCTCATGAATCAACCCTGAGAGGCAGCTGGATCCATTCAAGCCATGCTTAATAACCAGGTGAAACTCAAGAAGGGGTCAAATCCTGGTTCTTTATGAGCACCCAAAGAGTGAACTCATCCACAAGACTTTTCTTGCAACATCAACAAAAAAAGGAAATAAAAGTCTTCACTCCTCCTTCAGAGCAGAGCTTTGCAAACATTTGTCCAGTGTGATGGATATTTGTAGTGCAGAGTGTTCTGAAGAGTATTAATATAGGGCATGACACCTATGACTAAAGGAGTCCATGGCCATTCTCCGCCATGGAGAAACATACTCATTGCAAGGGGTCTCTGTTGTCTGGGGCTGAGGAAAGAGGCGGCAGGTTCTTCATCTAGCCCAGTAGGCTAGGAAAGATACTGAGGATTTTAGTCTCAGTAATGTGTGAAATAACAGGCTTGGCAACAAATAGCAACTGCTGAAAGCTTGAATTAAAAACTGGCTAAAACATCAGAGTGACTAGCATAAGCTGGCATGCTCTTCAGATGGGCTTGTTTTGCCTTCAAGCTTCAAATTCCCGTAGGAAAAAAAAAAAAAGTTGCTCTTGCATGGTCCAGCCTGGGGGATCTGTGTTTCCAGCTACTCTCTATGTGCCTCAAGATGACCACATAGGATTATTTTGAATTCCCAGTTCTGCCCTCCTCCTGCTCTTTTGATGGACCCAAAGCTCTGACTTAGTCTTTATGATGAAGTTGTTTTTAACCATCCTTTCCAGGGACCAATGGTGATGCCTATTGTTTGTCAGGCGTCCTACTGAGTTACAAGGAAAGAGGGATATTCCTTACTACATTTGTTGTGATGACAATATTCTTCCTAACTGCTCTTATTTTAGAATATCTTCTAATATTTTAAGTTATGATGATACATTATTATTGGACTCATTTTTTCTATATAATCTCACTGCAGGAAATTTTTCAGTTTAATTATATGGTGTTTCAAAAATTTATTTCTGTAAAATTCAAGGCAGGATGTATATTATCACTACCGTTGTTTTTATTTAATATGCAGGATGGATGATTTAGTTTCTTGAAGGTCCTGTTTGGTTTGTGTAAGTTTGTTTCTCTCCCACATAAGGCAGAGTGACACAAAGCTAAATCAGAAATGGTTAAGTTGCAATGCTGGAAATTCAAAGCTTAGTCATGTAAGACCATATTATAACTCATGCACTGAAGGAGGCCACACTTGGATTTCAAGGACAGTCTCAGGTCAAACATTTCCTGGCCCTTGAATGGTAAACTCAACTTTTTTAATCTGTTTTTAATTTTGCCAGGACTTTATTTATTTTATTTTTAAGAGAATAAAATATCCCAACTCTTGTTCTGAGGCATCTGCTTCTTCTCCCGTTTTTTACACTTCACTCTGACCTCCTTGCCCAGCAGGTCCTTGCTCTTTCCCAGTTCCTTGTCAGAGCCGTTTCTCCTTCAGACACATGCTGGTTCCTGCTGTGCCTCCTGGCACAGCCAGTCAGTCCCTTTCTCTTTTCCCTCAATACTTTCCTTTGGTCAATGTGACCTCCCTGTTCCTCCATGCACTCCTGCGTTGGGAAATCACTGACAGAGACACTGGTCATTCAGTGGAGGAATGTACATCATCAAAAATACCCTTCTGTGCTGGGGCAGAACTGACTATGCTCATATCATCTCCAGTAATGCCTGTCTAAAGTCATCTCGCAGGCTTCCAGTGCTGCAGTGCTGGATTGTCCCCAGGGCAGCCTAGCAACAGCTTTTTCCTGGAGAAGGTGTTTATCAATGCTTATCCTGAGCCTCCCTTGCTGCAATTTAAGTTCATAACCTGCTGTCATATACACACTTTAAATCTATGGATCCTTTTCTGCTGAACTGCTGTTAGTCTCACTCTGCATCCTGTATCTGCGCAATGGATTATTTCTGTTTGAACATAGAATTTTGCATTTACTGTAGGCTAAATTGCATTTACTCTTCAGATTTTTCAGTATTAATACAGCTTACACAATCAGTAATGAGAGAAGCTAATTGATTTTTACTTCATGCATAAGAAATACTTTTATTTAAGTATATTTGGCTTGGAGAATAAATCCTTTGATTTGCAAGACCTTGTTATGTGGTTTGAAACAGTATTTAGACTTTTCTTTTCAGTTGTGCACATGTAAAATAGAATGAGTACTTTCATAAAAGCCCTTGTCACTTTCCCATTGAAGTAAACAGGAGGCTTTCCATTGATTTCAGATTTCTAATTTTCAGTCTATTAGCTCATACCCTAAGTATGCCACTGTGCTCAATAAATGTTTTCCCTTTATTTGTGTACATCGTATAACATGGAGAAGTGTTAGTCACACAAGACATTTTTCCCTTTTAAGACCTCCATGTGGGAAAATGGCACTTCTGTTTACACACCTTTTTTCATATATTTTTTTTTTATTTTTTTCAGACAATATCTCTGCTTGGAAGTTTTTTGAATTAAGGATTCAGCTGGGAACATGCTAAATAAATGCAGTCTGCAACAGTTTACAACAGACTGGAATTAAGTTATTGACCTCAGATGACTCGGAAGACTTCACATGGTGTTGTGACTGTTAATGTCTAACCCTAACATTTATTTTAAAAAAGCCTGTCACAGAAGGAGTGACACTAATGAAGCTATGACTGATTCTTCCTCCCTGATCCCTTAATCCACCCTTAATTCCTAAACCATGGTTTCAGGAAGACAGACTTTTAATTCTTCAAAAGGTTTCCACTTCTCAGATTCAAAAAGTTTGGGGAAATCATTAAAAATGAACACTAATCTTGCCGCAACAAAGTTGGATGGGCAGATTACTCTAATAAGAGATTGATTTTGTAATCAAAATGGTGACACTAAAAAGAAATGTGGAAAATGCAGCACTGTTACAGTGAGTACAAGACTGAACAGGCTTTATAGTAACTATTATACAAATGATGTGCTGTGCGCCCCTTTCTGCACTCTGTATCTTTCTGGTTGAACAGGCTGTACTATATCTCCTGTCTTCTTTTATACTAACATACTTCTATAGTTATGGAAACAGATATCTCAGTTGTCTTAAGTCTATTATGTAATTGTGGCTGTGATGGAAAAGAAGTTTCTTTTTTCTTATCTACTGTCTGGTGTACTATTATGATGTCATTATTACTACCACCACCACCACCACTACTATTAATGCTACCAGAATTTATATTCTTGTAACAGCAAGGATTTTTAATCACAGAACTATATATATACTTTTCCCCAAAAGGACAGGGAAAGAGACAAATTACTAAATAAATTTAATATGGAACAAGACTGTGGTGTAAAAAGGCATGTTGATAAGTTTATTAATTTTGCTTCATAAAAATATAAATATGTATCTATGGATTTGCCTCAGATGAAGTATATTCCAAAATAATAAAAAATCAATGACCATTGCTTATATTGTAATATATAAAAAAGAATCTTTACGTACTTGATGAGTAATTATATAACATTTTATTAAATCAAAAAAGTCAGATTTTAAGGATGATATCAGGTTGCTTCAATTTTTCTAAAGTTTATGTACACTTTCCTTGTCGTATGCTGTCTTGTGCAACTTTAAGCACTGCAGATATTTGAAATGCCCAAAAAATTATTCATTTTTTCCATATGCCAGTATGAAAGTGCAAATATTGTTTAAAATAACTGGAGTTATTCTATTCATATGCAGCTATCAGCTGTAGATTAAGCTCATATTTGCTCTGTATACATGCTATAATTTTACATATAGTGGTATTAGTGGCATAGTAGTTGTCATCACAAATACAATGTGATAAAATGTTCAGTCAGCTTATGGTTTTCTGTAAAGAAATCAAACTTGTGTTATCTTGTCAAACAGTTTTTTTTCAAGTCACAGACAACTGATAAAACAGGTTAGATAATTTAGTACAAAATTATGGTGTCACGTTATGCATTTGAATGGATAACACAGAAAAAGAAAGCCAATTTAAGACAAATATGCAGTCAAGAGATTTACTTCAATAAATAATTAGCTTAGTCTGTAACTGCCAGATCAGTGCAATTCATTTTTAATGCTATTTGAAATAAGCTGTAGTATGAAAATGAAGATGGAACCAAGAAACGTTAAGTTAAACTACTCCTGACTGGAAACACATTGAAATACGAATACTTTTCTTTGAAAGATACCGAGCTCAAAGGAAATCCACAGGGAATAAGCTGTGAAAAAACTTCTAAAGCCTTTTGCCTGAAGTATTTCCCAACAAAGACATAAATCACAGGGTTAAGGCAACTGTTGGTGGTAGCCAGAGTATGACCAAACTGCTCACCAAAGTTGAGCAGTTTCTCCCAGAAGCAGCCTTTGATCACTTCTGTCTGGTATAATATATCAAGGAGTACAAAAAAATGGTAGGGAGTCCAGCACAAAAGAAAGATCAATACCACTGTGAAGATCATTCTGGTAGCCTTTGTACCTCTGTGCCCCTTGCAACTCTTTGTTCTGAGTGCTCTTCCTTCTCCCACTTGTTTTCGTAGGTAGCGAATGGTAGAGAAGTTAAGGAAGATGATTGCTGTAGATGGCAATGCAAATCCCACTATGTTGAATACCAGGCTTTCTGCTGTTACCCACGATGGGGTGGGGTATTCTAGAGCGCATGCTGATATATTCCAGTCGGGGAAGTGTTTCACAGTCCGAAACATAAAGGTTGGGATGCTGAGAAGGATACCGAAGAACCAGGTGAGCAAGCAGATCCCTTTGGTCATAGTTTTGCTCCGTATCCCTCTGTGGTTCAAGGTATGAACAAAAGTCAAATAGCGTTCCACGCTGACAGCCACTAGCAAGTAGATGCTGGTGTACATGTTCAGGAGGATGGATGCGCTGGTGCTACGACAAAGGAAATTGCCAAACGGCCAGTTAAATTCATTCCTGATGTTCTCTGCCCAGAAAGGGAGACATGTGAGGAAGATAAGGTCAGCCACAGCTAGGTTCATAAGGTAGATTTCAGGTATGTTCAGGGGGCTCTTGTGCAGTGAATAGGTTAAGAGAACAAACACATTTCCAAGCATTCCAATAACACAGATGGTGTCAATATACTTTGGTATTACATAGTACACGATTTCCCACCAGTCATCCAAGTCCAGGCAAATAGTGGAGTTGTTGTTGTTTTCACTCTGGTTTGAGGAAGGAATCTTCAGTAGGGGAGTTTCAGTCATTTTTTTTCTTTTGTAAAGAATTCTGAAGTGAACAGGAGACCTCTTTGAAATGAGAGAAATGGACTGCAAAACAGAGCATAAAATTCTAAAAGTTGTCTCCTATCAGTGGTGTAACAAACATTTATCTGCTGGAAATTCTTTGTTAGTTCTCATGGATTATTATAGGCTAGATTAATCGATGCTTCTTGTGTGCGATGATAAGAAATGTTCCCAGTATTGGCTAGGATGGAACCTCCTCCACATCCTATGAAATTTCCTCTCTTTGCTGCCATTGTTTAAAGTGGCACAGAGGAAGGAAAGTGCCAATTTAGTGTATGTTTCCTCCAGACTGATGACAGAAACAGATATAGCTGAATTCCAGCTCCCTGAAAGTAGTGGGAATCATGCTGGTGACACAAAACTAGCTTTGCACCCTTCCCTGCCCTTTCTCTTACTCTTATTTTCCATACTATGTATAACTTCAGCATGATGATGCCCATTTCCCCAAAACTAGGAATGCTACTCACACTTGGTTGTTTAACTTTGCATTCCTCTGTTCCCCCCTCAAATCCTCCCATCCTGAACTTTGGGTTGAAAATTACCCTTAGATTAGACAGCTCACTTCCCTCAAATGTCAGCAGTTCTAAGAATAAAACACTGACTCCTCAAAAATCTTATGCTCAAAGTCTTTCCTGAAGAGAAAGGCTCTGCAGCTCTGAATTCACAGCACTCTTCTCCAGTTCAGAGATTTCATCTGAGTTCAGCGAGAGGCAGCCACAACCGCCAAAGCATCTGGGCTTTTGTAGCATTGGCAACACTGTTATTTCCCTCCGGTAACTTTGTGCAAAATTATGGAGGAATGAGGGCACAAGTAAAATGCTATCCTCCCTTGAAAATTCACGGGGTTGTCAGAACTGCCTCCTGCAGTGACTTTACTCTCATGATGTTATTGTGCTCAGCCATAGTGCCTGGATCTTGTTTTTTACAGGCACTCAGTTTCAGAATAATTATGGTAGGCAAGACATTACTGAGCCTGTGGTGACATAAAAGTGGAGCATGTCAATCAAGCATTTAAAACAATCAGTATTTTGCAGCTAGCCATCCTGAACATTAACTTTCTGCTACAGCTATTTAACCCTTCTCTTTCAGTTTCTGCATTTTTACACCAAGGAGATAGCTAAGGATGGGGTTTCTGAAGAGAGTATTTAGGACCATCATTTATCTCATTTACATATATGTACAGCCTTAATCATGTCTGTGTCTGAGCAGCTTGCAATACTTATCTCTGTGATGCCTCCAGCAACTAGTTAAGTACATCATGCAATTTGGTACTTAATGCACAGAACGATTTTAATCATTGCAGAATTAAATGAGCAGTGAAGTTTTATCTGAGTTCATAAACTCACTCAAGCTGACAGTCTTGTCAGGGAACTCGGTTACAACTCAAGTCAACACAGCTCTCGGGCTTTGATCATCTTCCCTCACAACAGTCTGAATGTTATCTAGTTCACTGCCAGTCTCATGCAAACTAAGACAACCTGAGAGGACCTAAAACTGCAGAGAAGATGTACAGAGCAAACAAATTCGCATCAAAGAGGCTGTTTGTGAGACAGCAGGAGTCTAAGCTTTTTATAGCAGGAGACTGGATAAGGTGTAAGAGTAATGGAAGAAAATCTGTAGTGTTATATGTCAAAAATAATGTAGAAAAGAAAAAGTAAACCTTTCCTTTTGTAAATAGAATTATTATTTTTACTAAATCTAGAGAAAAAAGAAGTGCTTATATTCCTTGCTTGCCCGTTTTCCGATGATTTCTTGCTATCCGCTCATGCCCGTCACTTCACACACTTTGCATGTGATGTATGTGTTGGAGCTGTGACTTCATTCACGACTGTCTAATTTAAAAGCTTAATGAACATTTACTTTCCACTACAAATTGATTTTAGTCACATCTAGATCTGATTTCTTGTTCAACTAGCAATTGTATATGAAGTTTCTGTAGAGCTTTTCATTAGGAAAATGTCTTCAGGGTCTGCTAGCCAATGTCAAAGCACTACCACAAGCCACAAGCCTTTTATAAACTTAGAGGTCCAGATGTCTTCTTGGCAGAAAATGCAATTTATTTCATTTGCTTAATTTGATTTCTTCTTCCAAAGCAATTTTCTTCTGTAAGTATTTTAAGTATTTTGTGCTAATGGATAATTAACCACATGAATAATTTTCAATTTATGTACTTAATAAATCGCAGTCATCTTTTATAGAAATAATGACATATTTTTCCAGGTTGAACTCTTTTCTGATTAATTTCTATGCACAGTGAACCTATTACCATTACTACTATTAATATATACCCAGTTAGGATTGTGGGTTTCTGGAAACACTTAATAAATATAAGCTGAGCTTTCGAAACAATATTAAAACTAAAGATTACTTTGAAAGACAAAATTCTACAATTAGTCAAGCAAGTTCAGCTATAAAGAAATTTCATAAAATTAATAATGTTTTTACACAACTAGAGAGAACTAATCCTGACCTTCAGAGTTAGTTTCATGGTGAAAAAGAAAGGTAAACTCATACTAGACTGCACAGATCAGAACTGAGAGTACTTTTTTTTTTTTTTTTTGGTATAAAAAGTATGTGAAATAATTATAATAAGGGTAAGACATTAAAAACAGGTAGACATACCTACTTCTCGTCCTTCCTGGCAATCTGGACAAAGTTTCAAATTCAGAAACAGTAGGTAAGTAGCAGTACAGAGGTTACTGAGAGAATTCAAAGATGCATCCTGAGGACAACTGGGTGACTGAGTGTGGTCTGAGTGTTTTGTTGGCCATGTAAGATGTGTGTGATGTTACGTTTTGGAGGAGAGCCCTGGGATTTTTTTTTCTTCAGTTCTCCAAATGGTGGCTGTAGTAATTTTGTAGGCATGTGAAATACTTTTTTCTTGTTGTGAAATCATACAAGTCATATGCCGTGACTTTGGTCCTCCCGTGACCACTAAATAAAGGTCTCAAGTACAGGTCCTTGGCAACTAGCAGTTCTTTTGTGTGATTAACTGTGTCTGGAATAATAATTTGATCAACAGCTCTGAACTGTCATCTCAGTGCCAACTTTGAACCAGGATTTTCTAGTTTTTTGTTGTGGTGGGAGCCGTTCCCTCTCTCAGTGGGGGGAGGACCGTGCCAAGGAGCTGGGGTTAAAGCAGAAGAGGTGTATGGGAGGGGCTGCTGAAACTTGGACCCGTTAAACCCCATGTCAGCCTTTCCTCTGCTTTTGAAAATTGCTGTCTTTTGTACCCCACTGTAGGTGTTTTGGGCATGAGCTTCTGTGAACATGACTTCCCCGTAGTGTGATGACTGCTGTATTTTTCCAGGCTTGCACCCATAAATAATCTTTTTATGTGATTACCTGCTGGGACATTGTAGCTTGAAACTGGTTGTTTACCAATTATTTTTATACTTTTCATTCTTACTGCCCTCTAAATAGAAAAATTAAAAACAAAACAAAACAACAAAAACATATCTGAAGCATCTCAGATTTTAATTACAAATCTCTCTTAAGTATATCTGTGTAAAAAATAGTTTTTTTGGTTTTTTGTTTTTTTGTTTTTGTTTTTTCCTGAATTATTTTTAAAAAGCAGTGAGAAATTATCATGGTACTGCAATGTTATTTACTTACAAGAAAACATTCTTCATATTGACCACTTGCCCAACACATGCACCATCTCTTTGAATTCTTATTTGAATGTGTGTGTCTTTGTTTGATAAGTGAATTAGAATGAAAAGCCATGTGAGGCTGCACAGTGATATCTTATTATGAATTTCCATAACCTCATGATAAATACTTGTATTCCAACTTCTCATTCTTTAAAAAGATAGTAAGTTAGAGCAATGCAAACACTGGTAAAATTGACAAATTCAAAAAATTGTTCTGGTCAACACCATCACATTGAAGAAAGCTCTAAAGACCTCAACATTTAATCTAAATATTTAAAATGTATAAATACTTATTTTATTTAAACAGCATCCTGTTTAAATATTTACTTATTTTATTAAATAAATGAAACAATATAAATTACATCTCAATTGAAGCTGTACGCTTCACTTCTGTCAAAATTATTTTTGTTTTAATATCTGGATTAAAACACTTATTTCAGTGAAGACCTGAAACACAACATTTTTTGAATTACATGTTACCTAAGAAATCCTAATAACCTACAGAAGACCAATGTCTAAACAACACATCCCACACTGATTCATTAATGTAAGTGCAATAGAACAGGAGAAATTAGTCACAGGCTTTCCAAAACTTCCTCTTTGCTTACGCTATTGAATTTCTGTGTTGAAGCCATTTTTTCCATAAAGAAGAACACTTGAGCAATAACAAGGAGCCTGGAATTTGTCTTTGCTTTGACATGAATCTCTAGGAGCTGCCAACATTCACATTTACTCACAGACTCTGTGTAGAAAACTGCAACTGTGTCTAAAATGTGTACAATAACATAGTCTTATAAAATTCATCACTTCAAAATGAGATCAAAATATTGGTTTGCAAATCTAACTCCTCTTTGTAAATCTAGTTTCTTATTTTCTGTTGTTTTTCATTGCCATTTAGAACTTTTTTCAGTAGTGGGGAGAGAATCAAAATTGGGAGTATATACATTTGGTGGTAATAGTAAAATGAATAGGCACTGCCATCCCTCCAGCTCGTAAACAACTTAGAGCAAGTCCACATAAGAAGCTGTAACTTTATATAAAAAGGGAATTTAATTTATTATTTCTTTGTGACTTGATTCTTCGTTTCAACCTGTAGAAAGCATGTAATGATTTGGTAACATTTTACAGTTTGCACAGATATAATGGAGCAGAAATTAGAGGAACATGAAGGATTTTGTTTAAAAACATCTATATGAGTCAACAGTTTTTGCTGTGTATACATAGTTAAAACCTATCTGTCTATTTGTGCCTTCAACTTTGGATACTCACTGAACATCAGTTTATGTCTCAAGCTTATATGATCTCCAGCCACTGTCTATGTTGACTTTTCTGCAAAAAGAACATATTCTCTAGAGCTATATAGGACTTTACAAGTGCTAACTGGGCTTCTCTGATCAGAAAGAATAAACAAATACGTTGATGAAGGCAGAGGCAGGACTGTTTGCTCAATTATTACAAACAGTATGTGGTAGATAAAAGGCAGAAGCCCAAAGAGTCTCCAGAGTTCTGGCTCCTGGTCCAACAGCTCAGCCATCAAAAATCTTCTTTTTAACATAGCTGGAGTCATTACTGATCTGAACAAATTATCTTTGTGAAACAGTATGATTTAACAGTTTGATTTTATTTATTGAAATGGTTGCAAATCAACACAGTTACCTGCCATAACTGTTTGTTTATTCTGGAACAGGAGAAAAGATTTTTGATGTGACCTTGTGATGAAAAATTGTTTGTTCAGCTTGTTTGGGTACCTTTACATATTCTATAGGCAGTGGTTGCTAAGGAGAGCTTAAAATCTGGTGCAGCAATTTATTAATAAATGAGCCTGGTAGCATCACAGTGCAGTCAAGCACTGCTGACTACGGTTTAGAGACCCTGAAACAACAAAATATCTGAGGAGTAAATATAGGGTGAAAACCCACAATGTGCTGATAGAAGAATGGAGTGAAGGGATGATTCAATGGCTAAAGTACTGCTTGGGGATTTGGGAGACCTGAACCAAGACCCTGACTTCTCCATAGAACCCCTGCCTACAAAAAGAGCAACCTTGTCCTGTCCACAGCAAGCACCAGCTGTTCGTGCTGACAGCATTTAAGATTGTTAATTGTTCATTTCAAGTGAAGCCAATAATCGACTTGAAAAACTAAACAGTGAAAAGATGGGAATTATTCCTGCCTATACCTACTGCAGGCCAGAAATATCAACTGGCTGTTCATATCCTTGCTGCTCCTCTGGCAATGGTCCCCAGCCACCTCCGTTGAACTCAACGCAGAGTCAGCTGTTTGTGTGGTCCAAGGCTCAACACAAGATGTGGCAGCCTCAGGTAAAGGGGAAGACAGAAGTGGCTGTAGGAGGGGGACAGGATAAAGAGGAATAAAAAGGTGATATGATTACAGTTTGACATCTCCAGGCCTGAGGTCATCAGGACAAAGTCTACTCTTATTTTACCAAGAACCGTTCTCATATTTTGCCAGGAGAGAGCCAGGCATCTGAGTGTGACTGTAAACTGCCAGTAGGTAAGATGTACATTGCACTTTATTTCTTCAGGTTTTTTGTTACCTGTACATGCAAATACTGTACAATGTATGACCAGGCTAGAAAGTGGGCGAGAGTGTAAATTATCCAGTCTGTGAGCTGCCATTGTGCATTCTGTGCTCGGCAGAGGCTGGTGCAGGGGTTTGTGTGCTTTCAGAGTCTTCTCTGAAAGGCTGGTCAGCACCTCTCGGAAATGGGCTCTGAAAAGAAAGCTGACCCAAAGCTTTAAAAGTGGCTAAAATTCTGTGGTGTCAGCTCACTTTATTTTGGTATAAGGGGAAGCGAAAGTACCTGCAACCGTTGCACTTCTGACAAGTCATTCCTGAGTAACAGGATGCAGGGTAGGGAAAAAAATGCCAGCAAATCTCATTTCTTAAAGTACTTTATTTTCTGTTGTACATGCTTAGTGCATAGCAAAATAATGTGTCTATATATTTACATGATTTAAATTAATATCATATTACTATAATAACATATTTATATTTTACTTCTCAGTACCAAATACTCGAAAATCTCTTCCATTTCTTCAATAATCTCTGTATAGATTTCCTTCTATTTAATGGTTTTGTGAACAGCATGCTTCTGAACAAGGCACTGTTGGTAACACTGTAGATAACAGGAAGCCTTTCAGTGTTTCATCACAGGTACCTTGGACTATTTAAAGAATGAACAATAGAAATATTTATGACGTAAGATTATACTGGATTATTAAAGAAAATCTATGGAAGTTGTCTATAAATCACCTATGGTGACCTAAATCCCATAGTCGTATAGCACATCCACACACTTCTAGAGCATTTTTGGGTTTAATACAAATTTCCCATCTTAAATAGAACTTTATTGCTCCATTCAAGCTCTGATGAATGAAGAACATTCAGTCACAGTCTGAGTTTACTTATGTCGACAAACTCCATCTCCCTTGGTGATTTTAAGGCTGTAACCTTAAGTGCTTTGAAAAGAACAAAGGCTCTGTTAGTTTCAGAAGATTTTAGATCACCTCCGACTCAGTTTTTGATCGACATTCCTAGCAGTAAAAGTGCATGCTGAGTTTGTCTTCTGCATAAACTCAATTTATATCACAAACCCAGTCCAATTGGGGAAAAGCTATCTAGTACAAAAATCACTCAGATTAACTCTACGAATAAAATGTAGGTATTATTAGAGTCTGAAAAAGTTATTTTTTAATACTCTGAACTTTCAAGACTCCTATTAGCTTCAGTTAGATTTCTAAGGCAGTTAGGTAATAGTCTCCTTCACATTCTCAGTTTCTTCTACTTGTGAGATTATAGGAGTTATGCTGAGCTTTTATGTTTTAATTAAACAATATTACAAATATTAATTACCTTTTGTGAATATTAAAAACTAAGTCTCTGAGTTGAAGTGTAGTTACGAGTCCAAATAATATCCACTCACTCAAATGGTGTAAGTGAACACTTTTACCCTGATGGAGAAGGGGTAAAGAATCTCCTGCTATGAAGAACACTCAGCTAACTTCGAGCAGCTGGCTGCAGTCTTCCTTCTGCTACTGCTTTGCCTTTTTTGAGCTACTTTCCATGCACCCAAGCTGATGTAACTAGTAGGGTCAGAGCAGTTGCAAAAAGGCACAGCTTGTCAATCACATAATCAAAATAGTTTTGGATGACTAAACAGAGAAAGTAAAATACCAGAAGATGGCCACACCTTAAAATCCATTTGAATAATAGTCCTACAGAATTCATTTGCCAGAACTCAGATACAAGTGTTTCCTACCAAAAATCTAGTTTAGCAAACTGTATGGGTACCATGAGCAGTTGCACAGTCCTGACAACAGCTTCTATACTGAGGCTCTGTTCAGAGATACACGTATGTACACCTTAGAAATGCAAACATTTCAAATGATACATGCATCAAAAATTATTCAGCCATGAAAATGTAAGTATGCTACTAAGTAGGATTCAATCATGAAAATGTCTAATAACATTAGAAGCAGGTCTCTGTATGGAGTTTCCATGAAGATCAAACAGTTGTTTTCCCACAAAGTATGAACACTACCACATTTTTATTATGTGAACCAGCAGCAGATGGATATTAGCAGCGACTGATGTGTTAGAAGGATTTTTTCCTGTAATAAACAAATAGTGCTATCGTGGTAATGGGAAAATAGACTTTTTCCTTGAATATTCACTTGAAATTGAAGTTCTTATAGTGTCCAGAGAGTTTTCCATCTGCACTGACTGCGATTTTCTGCACCTCTTTGGGAACAAGTCCTTGTAGAATTCCACAGCCTTCTTCTGGAAGTGCTTCCCAACAATTACATACAGGACTGGGTTCAGGCAGCTGTTGCTAAAGGCACAGTAAGTAGCTATCTCAGTTACTACATCATTGATTTCTTCCAGGCATTTGAAAGTGGGTGCGAGGTAACAGATTGTGTCGATGAATGTGCTTATCTGGAATGGAAGCCAACAAACAATGAACAGTAAGAGCACAGCAAGGACCAGCAAGGTGGCTTTCCTCTCTGTCTGGACTAGCTTCAGTTTTTGTAGTTCACTGGTTCGTAAGGCTTTGACGATTTGCACAGTGCAATAGGTAATTACACAGAGTGGGATCACAAAGCCCACAATATTTAGCAAGCAGTTGCTTGCAGGCTCCCAGTAGCTGACTGGGTAAACAAGAGCGCAGGCTGTGATGTTGTATTCTTCGTAATACTTTAAATTTCGGAACACCATCGTGGGTGAACATATGAGCAATGCACATGTCCAGACTATAAAACTATTCCATTTGGCACAAACAGTTCGTCGCATCCGTCCAAGAGACATGGTTTTCACCAAGGCCAGATAGCGGTCAATGCTCACTAGTGTCAGGAAATAAATACTAGAATAAAAGTTCACATTACTCATTATGTTGACAGCTTTGCAGAGGAACAGGCCAAAAGGCCAATTAAAACTATTAGAAATATTAATGGCCCAGAAAGGTAAAGCACAGACTAACATCAGGTCAGCAAGGGCCATGTTTGCCAGGTAAATTTCAGCCACTGAGCAGCGACTCTTGTGGAAACACAGGACGGTGAGTACAAAAGAATTTTCTATTGCTCCCAGAATAAATATAAACCAGAGGAATCCAGGCTGAAAATCTTCTAGCCATTTCCATATATTTGGATTGATACACACATATGGATTCAGCTGATGCACTCCTGAATTACTGTGGAAATTTGCCGGACTGACAGTGAGGTTTTGGGTGGCCATGAAGTTGTAAAGTTGTGTAACATTCTCGGTTGTGTTGGAAACCATTTCTGTGCAGAGAAAAAGAAAAAGGTGACATGAGATTGCTATATCTAGCTCATTGATACAAAAAACACAATAAGAAAAGCTGCCCTGCTTTTCCTACTGCCCTAAAAAGCAAGACTTTGAACAGGCTTACAATTCTCTGAGTTGCTTTCTCATAGACATTGTGCAAGCTTGCAGAAGGTTTCATGGACTGAAGTACTGTGGACTGCATGGACCAATTTTAAGTGAGCGAAACAAAGTGGATAAAGCAACAGCAGACATTGTGACCAACAGGTTAACTGAAGAGAACCTTGGCTATCCTTTATTCACTAGAACCCAATGGCAGCAAGCCTTTTTTAATTCTTCGTGGAGATTGATGCTTACTTTATTTTCTTATCTTTGCATAACAATAGTTATAATCTCCTACAGGACAGATGTACCTTATGAGTCTAGTGTTGCTTGTTGTTAACCTGCTAGTGCTGTGGCATGTACAGAAATTCAGTGCTGTTTCCTCCACACACAACACCATACTTTTTACCACATGTTATGACTGTCACAGCAGACATTTAGTTTGCAGCTCTCGTTTGCACTGAGAAAGCTACAGGAGCAAAGATCAGTGCTTGCAAGCAGTGAGGCTTTCTCATCTTCTCATGGGAATCGCCTCTGTGTTTCTGTGTTAAAATTTCTTCTGCAAACAAGTCACAGAAGACATAAATGGTTGAAGTTTTGTAAGGGACCTTGGTTTTTATAGGTCACAGTGGGGCAATTGGCAGTTTGGCAAAGATGGTGGCCATCATGTAAGCCAGGATCTGCCTGCAGTCAGTCTGCAGTGAGCCAGTTTGGGTGCAAGAACGTGGTCTAAAAACCAGGTCCTGTACTGTAAATATTCTATGAGTCAGAACAGCTTGGGGCCTTACAGGGAGGTATTTACAGGCATAAATGTCAGATATACATTTAAATGTTACTAAGACCAATCAGAATTTGAGTGTTCAGCATTGACTCAGTACTGTGAAAATGTTAACTGTGATTTTTATTGTTCTGATCTGAGATAACGAATGCCGAGATATTATTCAAATACAACGCTGGTGTCTCAGATCTATATATAGTTGTCTAGATTGGGTGATCTTTTTCTAGGTTTTTAAAATACCACTGTTTATATTATGGTTTGATTGGAAGCTTTTCAGATGTATTTTTAATTAAGATATTTGTCTGATTCAGCTGGTAACTTGGCAGTAAAAAGGGACATATTTGTAGCTCTTGAAAGGATGGCGTTCTCATTCATAGTCTGGTTACTGGATTTATTGGTTGATAAGTATTAGTGCTTGATATGCATATAAGCATTTGGATGTTGGATGCAGAATTACTGAAAAATGGTGATCATATTTGATGTACTTAGTTTTAATTAAGCACTGTAGTGCTTGAAAACGAAAAGAGAATATGAAGACCACATTTTACTAAGTACAATAAAGGCTCTAACAAAGAACACTCTCTCTATACTATAAAATTTATAACAAGGATGTCAGGCAGGACAGGTCAACTGGATAAAATAGGCAAGTGGGACTGAGAACCCTGAAAGACAAGACACCTTAAAACCAAAACATCAGCAATGCACATTTCAAATCCTTGACAATATTTGCATAAACTGTTCTCCAAGTTCATCCTCCCCATACCTCAACTTTTCAAGCCCGTATCTAGATGCAGGAACATCTCTTTATCCTCTATTCCACCTCTTCATTGACCTTGGCATTGTTACAACCACCTCAGTCTTGAGATAACTGTATGCTTTTGATTTCTGAATGTTTTCAACCAGTATCTGAAAAATATGTTGGTGGAGTCTCTGTCTACAGCATTACATTTTGTAGACACCCATCCAGTGATGTATGCATTTGGTGATACTGGTTATCTGTAGCTTTTAGGTCTAGTAGATATGAATCTATTAATTCTACACTGAAAGCAAATGCCAACTGCAGTGCATCGTATGCAACATTGCCAACATTCTGATATATGTCCTATTTTCATCTTCCAGGTGTAAGCAACTACTGTAAGTGCTTTGGTTAGAAATCTTATTTTTGTTCAAGCACTTCCAGGCTTAGCAGAGCACCTGCACCAATAGTGTATTTTTCTGCCACATTATTCGTGCATATTTCAGCACAATGGAATATAGGGCAATACCACAAGCCTCACTGATACCCAGATATGCTTGATTTATTGCTTCTGCTTTATCCATCAAGGCAGATTGGATTAGTTTGACACAATTTCATTTTTGAAAAGTTTATATTGGCAGTTTCTTATCACTTGGTTATTCTTTATTATCTTCCATACGTGGATATACTGATTATTAAATGTTTTGCTGTCATGTTTTTCAGGTATTTCAGTGAGAATGACAGGTCTATAAATCCCTGCTATCTGTGCCTTTGTGAATTGTGTTTTGCCCTCTCTGGGCTTCTGAATTATCCCCATTCTCCTTGGTTCCACAGACATAAAAACTGATAGTAAAGATTTCTTCTCTCCTGCCGGGGTGGGTTATATATGATCCTACCACTTTACATAACTCTATATATTCTTTAATGTGTTATCTCCCAATTCACAGAAATCCAGTTGTTCAAATCAATAATCTCAAATACTAGATCACAATCTTCATTTCTGAGAGGACTAACATAGAGTTTCCATTGAACTTTTCATCATTCTCTGAGTTATTGGTTTCCTTTTAATAACAGGACTTATCTTCCCTCCATTATCACTTTACTTTTGATATATTTATAGAAACATTTTATGTTACCTCCTATGTCCACTGTTAACTGCAACTCATTTTTGCCCTGATGTTTTTTAATATCTTAGATGTTCTGAGTTCTTCAATAATACCTCACATAGCCATACTTTTGTCTAATTAGCCTCCTGATAGAAAAGCATGACATCAAGGTGCTGGTATTCATGAACACTTAAATATCTCAAAGCTCAACTTTTGTGGCTGTGAGAGATGCCACTAACAAATTGCAAACAGCAGTTTCAAGTCTCCCTTTCTGTGTATGCTGGCACTTTATGCTGTAAAAACACATAGCAAGTGAAATACTAATGGATGAGTAACAAAAGGTCATCTGAGAACAGAGAAGTTCTGTTGGGCGATAACAATTAGCAGAAACTGTTTCTTCTGCCAGTAGTGGGCTGTGAACCAGCAGAAAAAAGAATGGAAGTGCTTGGAGATTGGATGTATGTATATGTTTAATAAGATGTTCATTAGAAATTCAGAGAGTTGTCATAAACACTATGTTGGCGATTTCTATGTCTTTCCATCACTATATGACTAATAGAAAAACAATAAACAGGAATTAATCTACAGCAAATAGCAGCTCAAAAACTGCCTACTGATTTATGATATTTTTCCTATAATTAATTTCTTTTAGATTTTTGTTTTTAGAAGGGAAAGCACTAAAATACTTTAAAATACATAAATTATATCACATCACTGTGGTCTAAGAACAATGTGCAGCGGCTTGTTAGGAAGTGAGCAAGTCCATGACATGGGGCTCCTGGTAACTTGCCTCCTTGGTCCTTACTCAAGCCCCTCCATAAAGGATTGGTAGAAAGGTGGGAGTGAATAAAATAAAATGTGCTAATGACCAATTTGCAAATGCTATTACTTTGATGTCCTTAGTATTATTCTCTATAGCACAGGAAACTCATTTAAAGTGTGTGCTTACTGCAACTTATGATTGTCACAGCCACAATTCAGAAAAGGGAGTGATTTTCCATTTCTTATCACAGTTCAGTAAAAATAAATGTGACCCCTTCACACACTCTTTACAAACACTTTCTGTGCAATGCAAGACTGGCCTAATGTCTCCACTGGGATGCTCAAAAAGATTTTATCTGACAGTATTGATTGAAACACTGCCCAGCTGAAGCAACCTATCATTACTGATTATAACGGACTCCTGTGGGGGCTGAATTTGTATCTGTTAGAGTTCACCTCCTACTGTTAATTACCTCCTCCTTGATAGTCACTAAAAACATTGCCAGTCTTTGTCTCATGTTGTTTCAGAAACTTTTTCCTAATAGCATTGGGCAAAAATGGCAAGGTTTAGATAGCCGGGGCTGCAGGTTGTCCTGTGTGAGAGGCAGTCATGACCTGCCCAGTGCTGGTGGCAGCCAGACCTGTATCTCTTGTAGACAGTGCCCTGGCCAAGGGAGGAGGCCTTTGGGGTCAGCTGGTGCAGGGATATGTTGAGCAATGGCTGGATCCTGATGATGCTGCAAATGAAGAACCCTTGCAGAGGGACTGGGAACAAGAGGTTAATCAACACTAATTGCTGAGCTGTTGAATTGTCATCACAAACAAATGGAGGGGGACCCAAAAAGGTGGTGGTCATCAGTGTCATGGCCTGAAAACTCCGAGGGTTGGGCACAGTCACTAACACATCTTGGTATTGCCTGGTAACCAGATGGGATCTCTTGCTGGTCCAGAACTGACCTGTGTGTACAGTAATTAGTATATACTGAGATTGTCCTAATATTAGCCTTGTTAATTTAGTTCTCAGGGACAAGAGGTGAAGCTTATAACAGATAAATGTTCAGGCTGTTATGATATTGACCTCTATAATGTGATTTGCTGGAGCAAATGGTGGAATATTAAAAGTGTAGGTGCACAGACATGATTTTAAACTGTATAGTCAAATCTGGAAGGACAAGGGACAGAGCAGGCCCACGGCCTCCCTAGTCTTCTACTCCAAATGAGGGATTTCTGTGATATAAGATCATTTATGATGTAGCTTGCCTAGAAAGCAGCTTGGTTTTCCATTTATTTCAGAGATTTCTTACAAGGGATAGGGCTTGTAAAGAACAGGTATGACACCCAGTCTGTAACATCCTTAACAGTATTTTATAATTACCTGGTTTGTTTAAATGCCACCAGTGGCCAATAGTATTTTCAGATCCTTACAGCAGGCTTACCATACATACATATGGCTTCATATACAGGTGGATGTCAATGGCACAGAGGAGTGGAAAAGCTGGGAGGACAAACACGGTTTTGAGTGAGAGGCTGCAAACTGAGAGGGCATTCGCTCCTTTCTGATGTGGTGCATTTTTAGAAGACAGGTCAGGTACAGAAGGAAATAGAAAAAGACTCAAGGCCTGCCACAGCCTCTCCTCTAAATTTCTGTTCCTGTGCAAAGCCAAGCCTGCTTTGATGCTGTGTATTTTTGTGTCAGTGAACATCTCTGAGCACAGCTTGTGCAGTCAAGTGTCCCCCAGTGGTGTCTGTAAGTCTGGCAGCTTAGCTTCTTCATGTCAGCTTAAAAGCTACAGTAAATGCAACAGAGGAGCTGCCAGAGCTGTAAGAAGAAAAAAGATATCTGCTTGACAGATCCACTGTGACTGAAATGAAAAATAGCAGGAGTTTAAAAGCTACCACAGGTAAGGGTGGTCCTCTGCAGTGGGGTGCATGGAAGGAAGCCTGTGTCCTGCTGGCTCTGTGTAAGTAACAGCTTCTGCTTTCCCAGGAGCTCGGAGTGTAAAGCTATTTGACTCAAGAAGTTAAGAGGCTGCAGAACTTCCCCTAAACTGCCCCATTGTGACATATATTTGATGACCAAGAAGAGGTAAGTTTAATTTTAACAGCTTCAGAGGATTTGGTTCCAGGATGAAATCTATTTGTGGGGAAAGGGAGGTTTTTTTGCTTAATAAGATGTTATAACAAAACAGCATCAATGTATATTTTCTCTTTTAGCTCCACATCTAAAAGTCTAATAGGCTTGAAACACATAATGATGGGATAGCATAAGGAGAGCCATTGGTCAGCAATAACCCAAAAGTGTTCTGGAAGATTAGGTCACCTTCTGTGGTAGACTCTTACTTTTGGAATTTAATGTCAAGAAAAACACAGGCAAGACACCTTCCTTATAAATCCTTATAAATCCTTATAAATCTTCTCCAGGAGGCTTATTTTTGAAGCTTCTATTTCAGCCTGCTCTTCTTTCAATCTGAAAAAAACACATCTTTGTCATCTATCCCCAGGCTCAGTGCACTGAGTCTCTTGTTTCCATCCAGTCCAAGTGCAGTGGGACTGCTTGTCCGCTTCTCTTTGGCCTTACAAGGGATTTGATTGGTATATTTGGTAACTGAATATCAAAAGGTGGCTGTTGTGGCATCTCTGAAACATGCTCTGAAAGTTACTCAGAATGTTCTTTCAATTCTGTTTCACTGAAGACGCATTAATTATGTTGGAGAAATAGAGGAAGCGTCTGAAATTTTCCTAACATGTTCTGCTTTTACTGACCCCATCACTTTAATTTTTAATTTCCAGTGTTTGTATAATGAACCTCTAATGGGCTTTAGCACATTTGAGGTTGCAGACGGTGGATGTTTTTTGAGGCAATGTTAGCTTGAATATACCCTGTTCTTCATTCAACCTTCACTGTTCCTTTGCACCCTGCGGTTACCCTCACAGTTACACTCTTCAGACTCATGAGGCTTCGTATTGAACCAGGCTGAGGAACTTGACAGACACAAAAATAACATTGCAAAAGAAAAAGTCATTTTTAAAGCAAATCAGGTCCCTAATTTGTCAGAAAATTAAGAAAGAAAAAATATACAGAGGACCTGCCTCTCAAAAGTGGAATTTTTAGAGACCTTTTGACATCTAAACTTGAAGTACACCATGGAAGGACAGCCATTGCTCTGCAGATGTCATTAAGGGCATTTATTTCAATTATGTTAGGAAAAATGGAAAAAAAAAATCTGTTAAAGTAACAATAACAATGAGTCAAAGGTGAGAAGAGCCTATTAACTTCCCGCTCATGTGGGAGATGAAGCCTCTAAATTCCAGTACTGCCTATTCCAATCAACTAATGAAAGGCATGGAAAGTGCACAAGACCAATCAAGTGCAATGAAGCACTTTGTATAACATTATTTTTTCCAAGTGGAGCATGCTCTCTAGTGTTATACTTTCCCTAAAAAATCCCAAACTTTTAATGCCCAAATAACCTGGGATGTTATTTTTCAATGCTGTTTATATATCCCATTAAATAACTATGGTGATTCTGACAAAAGGTGTTACCTATGTGTGAAATAGTTATAACTGAAACAGAGAAGAACAGAACAGCTGAACTGCTGTGAGAGCTGGTAGGAGGAAGAAAATATTAACTGGATCAGAGAGAAGAAGTGAACACAAGATAATATTTTATCAATATTTTAGAAACTTTTCTACTAACAAAGCACTCCGAAAATATGGAAATGCTTGCTTTTGCTGTTGTTCTGAAAGAGGAGTTTTAGTACAATTCTTCTATTTTATCTGAAAAAAAAGAAATAATGATTTTTAATATTAAAGGAAATTCCAGTATCAAACTAAAAAGATCTTCAAGTTTCTCCATTCATTAAATAATTTGATTTCAACCTTGCCAACCTCAGAAGTTTTAAAGACCCATCCAGACACAGAGTAGCATGGTCTGACTTCACAGCTGACCTAGCTTGAGCAACAGGCTGGTCTAGAGACCTTCTGACATCCCTTCCAACCTGGTTTATCCTAAATTCCTTGATTTGTACTTCTTGTGCTAATAACCGAAACTTCCAGTTGGATTAAGGCCAACAAACAAAAACTGAATTTCAGCAGAAAGTGTCCTAGCTCACTGAGTTTCCTTAGGAAGCCAAGGAAGTACTGTGGGAACTGGCTCATCCACATCATACAAAGAACTGGAGAAAAGTTGTTTTGTATCATCTTGAGTTTCCAGCAGGAAGCAGAAGGCAGCCCAAGTGCCAGGAGAGCAGAGCCTACGCAGCCAGGAGCTGGGAGGCCAACACCAGCTATGAAAACATGCCGAGTTGGTCTTCTGCCTCTAGGCTGCTGTATGACATGGCTGTTTGAGCCACATTTCAACTGTTTCATTTATCCTTCTAGTATTCATGTTGCCTCACCTATCTCTTTAGGTGACTAGAAAAGAAAGAAAAGCCCAGAGAGGGAGTGACACCTGGAAGACTTAAGCAGAGACGTTAAGTCAGCAAACAGGAGGGAGACACAGGAAACAGAAATCTACATTAATTGGCAACTTGGTCTGGCATAGCAATGGGGATTTTTGCCTCTGTTTTGAAGATACATCCTTGTAGACTGAATTCAGTGTGTATAGAGGAGATTAAAAAAATATTCTGTGATTTTGAGGGAGAGCAGTATTCACATGTTTGGGAGGCAATACGGGTAACTGAATACAGGTGTTTTGGAAAGTGCGGAGTGCCTGGGATGTCTGCATGGTGATGATATATGATATAGGACTCCTGAGAGATATGGCCTTCTGGAAACAAGCAAGATGCCCTGGAGTTTCTGAAGCACCTCAGAGCACTGCTGGGGCTCCTTTGACCTTTAATGTTAGCACTAAGATTAGAGAGTGGGGACATAACTCCACGGTGAAACTAGCAAATCTTTGGGCTTAATAGAGCATTATAGGGACTATAAAATAGAGCATTACAGGTGTAAAATGAAATTCAGAATTACAGCAAAGAAGGATAAGGAAAAGAGTCTCCTGGGAAATAGTCTATTAAAACAGTTCAGGTTTTAAGAGCTCAAAAAAAGAAATTTCTGATTTCTTCCAGAAAAATTGGTTTAAATATAAATAGCTGATTTTTGAGTATTTGAAAATAGAACAAAGGAGTCATGGGTTCACATTTGAAATGAACAAGAATCTGATGTAGTGCTCAATGTATGGGACCTTGTCTTAGTGCTGTTTTTAAAGAAAATTCCTGCTTCTCGTCTTTTGGGAGAATAGGAATGCTGTATAACGCTCTATGCTACCTTGAGAACAGCTAAAGCAGATGAGCTAGATGCAAAGGCTTTAGTTTTTACTGTTTTGTGTTTCTTCTGACAAAAGGTATTATTTATGAGTAAAATAACAGGGGGAAGAACAAACAAAACAGAACAAAGAACCAACCTGCCTCCATATACTAATTTTTGCTGACTTTCTGACCTCTTAAAAATCTGCATCTTCGTAATACCTTCCTCAGTCCTGAGAACTCTGTATTCCTCAAAGCCGATTAAAAGCCTATCCATATTTTAGCTTTTCATACCTATCTCAAAGGTGATACAAACTAGAAGTGTTCAGCAAGAAATTACTTTTTAAATTAACCACTTTTCTTGTAGAAATATTTCCTCTTCCTTCTCTGAAAGTGGAGGAGAGAAAATACACATTTAGTCAGAAGTGTAATTCCTTACAGCCCTGATCATTTATCATTCCTATTGTAGGATTTATAAATGCCATATATTATTGTATTATTCATTAACAGTAATTTTACTAAGACTAATTTACAAATGTGAATCGATTCAATCTCTCAGAAATCTTTTTTTTTCTGTTGGAATTTATCAGAAGAGCTGTTAAGAGGCCACATGACTTACTCACAGTCAGTGGTGAGCACAAGGGCGAGATGGAGAACTTGGGTGCACTTACTGGGCACTTCTTAAAACGAAGTGCCGTAAAGATTTAGTTGCAGTTTCATTGTGTGCGTTAGCTCACTTAACTGTTCCTTGGAGCTGTGTAACTCCTCTTGTATGAAAACATTTCATAGATACTGGATTTCAGAAAACATCCCAGGAAAGCACTGCCATTGGTGACATGCTGGATGAGAACATTCTTCTTACAGAGAAAAGCTGCATCAAAGCTTCATGAAATTGAAAAGGAAAGGGTATAAGCAAATAAATAATAGAAAATAGCAAATCCTTGAATACCATTCTAGGTCTTTTTTTGAGGCATTGATGCAGTTTGGACAAAGGAATGAAATATGAGGGTAAATCTGTCAGCTGTTTTTTTCACAATAAACCTTCTGCTAATATTTGAAAGAGTTTGGCAACAAAAGTAAATGAGGTCCGCAAGTGTGGGGCCATCAAGAACTGAAAATCTGGTACATATACAACCTGTACATAGTGACGTGCTCACAGCTACAATTCCCTAAGTTAAATTTAGACCTGAATAACCGTTTTAATGTTTTGTTTTCATGGAGATTTCTATTATGTTAATGCTATGCAGCTTTTCCGTTCCCTTTTGTACATGGTGGATTAGTAAACGAAGCAGAACTTCCTGTACTTATTCAGCAACTTTTTCCATTGTAGTTCATGAGCAGAAAAAGAACATGAATTCAAAAACTATCAAACTATTCTGAAAACAGAGATGACCACTGTCTTTCTTCCCCTCCCAAAACACACTTCCATTTCTGCTGTTCAAACACCTTTGAGAAAGTTTAATTTGTTCTGATTTACTGAGTTATTTTTCTCTCCACCCCCAGCTTTCTCAACATGGTATGTCTACGAAGAAATGAAGTATATGATGCTCTTAAATCTAGCTGTTAATCAAGCATAAACCAATTTGTTCCTCTCTTTGTAGCCATTTGGTATACCAGAGATTTATGTCCAAGTCTCCATTCTGTTTAACTTGGAACAAAATCTGGAACTCAGGCGATCCACATGCCTTTATACTAAGAGTCCACAAGCTTATTGAACAATGTTGATAGAGACCATCTCTCTTTATGAAACTATTTAAAATGTGTATAAATACTTAAGTAATTGTTGAAGCAGGCACATTAATCTGATTCTTCCGTCTTTGAAGAATATCATTAATAGAGAGGTTCATAATGTCAATTTCACAAGTCCTTCTTTCCTTTGTGAATATTGAATTACTTGCTGCCATTCTCAAGTCTCTTTAATCTTTTTTTCATTCTCCAGGAGCTTAATCTTCATGGACTCCCCACTCCTGTTCTCTTAGACTTTATGCATCTCTTCTCCAGAACTTGGTGTCAGGAGTCCTGAGTAGCTTTGTGTCTCCCTGAAGCAAGATGATAAATTTCTGGTTCTCTTACAGCAAGGCACTTTTACACAATGCACTCAGGTCACAGATGAATCCATACTTTTTCTGTGTATATTGTAGTGTGTTTGCTCAAAATGTTTTGACAGCTGAGAAGGAAAATATTCAAACAGGAGAAAACTGACTGCAAACTCACTCTGCAAAGCTGCAGCATGTTTTGTTGTGTTCTTTTTGGCATTCCCCATGTGAGAACAGGTAAAATTAACCGTGAATGCTCCTTGTCCAAAGTTCAGCCAACAACTAGCATTCAGGCTAGAGTCAGAGTTAGGTCTGAGAGAAATCTAGGAGCTGCAGTAGGAGTGGGACTGCAGAAGGGAAGAACAGTCACCCAAATGACTTCTTCCTTGAGAAAGGTTTCATGGGAACCATGCCCAGATTCAGGTCTGGTCTAGGAGACTCACAGACTATGTCTGCTCTTTCAGAGGCAGGGTGAGCCCTATCATGCCTATATATGTGTTTATCACACATCTGACACTGTGTCTTATCAGTGTTCTCTGTTTTCCCGTGTGTATGACCAGCTTAGTTTTGCACACTGATATCCTGGGCTTTGTTAACAGCATTTGCTTTCAGAAGTCTCTGAACATATCATTGAGCTTTGGGTCCATCTACTGCTATGTCTGACTTCTGTTATTTTGGGGTTTGTTTACTTGATCTTCATATTTGGCCCAAAACAATGTTTTGATTTAATTCTTGATAAGCAGAGGGGTAAAGGGTCAAAATTTGCAAATGACATCAAGCTTTTCCCTTCTTTTTCTCAAGTTCTTTGAAGCCTTTGAGGGCAAGCACTAGCTTACAGCAATAACATAAGCAGGAATGCTGCTACTTCACTAAGCAGGCATTTTAAATAATCATCCCCAAATGCACTGGTCTAAGATTCCCACTCAGCCCAGTTTTCAGGCTAAATATCTTTGTTTCTCAAAGGCACAGACAGCTGGGATGCTGAGGAAAATGCAGAGATGAAGATGTAGGTCAGGGGCCCTTGCAAATTTGAAAGTCACACGGGTGGATGGGAAGGGAAAGGTGCCTGATGGAGGCAGTGCTGTTTGGGGCCCTGATTCTTGCTAAGTAAAAATAAGAAAATAAGGACAATAGTATGTAGTATTTGTAGTATGGGTGAAATAAACCCAAAGCTTGGTCTTATTTGCTTAGACTCACAAAACTCACTAGCTGAAAGGCCTCCTGCCAACAAGGGCAATGATCCGATAAAGTTTTGCTCACATTTTTCATTTTTGCAGAGTTTGCACTCAACATTGGATCTGTTGCTGAGAAGATGATTGTCTATTAATGAAACTTATTCCTCTTCCTAGGTGGCTCACTGCCTAACTTGATAGTATCTCCCCTGTTGCACCATTTTGCAAATAGTGATGAATGGGAGCAAACCTAACCACCCGTTTGTACAGGGAGAGAAGCAGCAAAAGCGCTGCTTGGAGTGGGAGTACACTGGTTTGGCACCAGGAGCCACACAGGGTTCCCTGTCAGGTGGCAGTAACTGCTGGGAAACCCTGAGCCTTGTCCCAGAGTTGAAATCTTGCATATCCCGTAACCCTCCTGCACTCATGGTGTCTGTCTACAAAGCTGAGTGATCACAGCTCGCACAACTTAACTGAGGTATGAGGACAAATGAGAGACTATAAACTTCCTGGGTTTTATGACATGAATGTAAATTCATCAGTTTGGAACAGAGTCAAAGGAGGTTGTTTCCCCTCCCCTGAGCACTGCAGGCACCACAGGAATTCTCTGTTGTAGACAAGGGATTGCTCTACCCCATCGCCACCACAAAATTCGAAGAGCTTAACGCACAAATGTTGTGAGACCAATTTAATATCCGTTGCAGGAGTCTGATGTCATGTGATATGACAGGTGTGATCATATCAAACAGTTCAACATACCTATCAAGTGAGAGACCATATCTTGAGTCCAGTGAATAGCTAAGGTAACCTGTATCCAGTGATAAAGAAATAAAATGCTAGTGATTTTATCAAGAGTAGTTTGTGCAGCTAGATTATAATTCTTTGTTAAAGTCAGAATTTCCTGCTTTAGAAAACAATCTTTCCTGAAACCCAGATAGTTCAAAACTACTGCAAGTACCTTCCTGAAAACAGCTAAGCTGGAAGATAATAGGTGAATTTTCAACTGGCTGATAACAGTTTTTGGGAGGTGAGCTGGAGCAACTGTTCCTAGGATAGGTTCTCAGAACTTGTTTTTGGATTCAACTAATATAAGTAGTTACAGGGCTGATCTCGGTAGGAAATACAGGACAGCACTGATAAAGTGTGCAAGTGACATAAATTTCACAGAATCACAGAATGTAAGGGATTGGAAGGGACCTCGAAAGATCATGCAGTCCAATCCCCCTGCCGGAGTAGGAACACCCAGATGAGGTTACACAGGAAGGTGTACAGGCATGAATGTCTTGAATGTCTCCAGAGTAGGAGACTCCATAACCTCCCTGGGCAGCCTGTTCCAGTGTTCTGTCACTCTCACTGAGTAGAAGTTTCTTCTCAAATTTAAGTGGAACTTCTTGTATTCCAGTTTGTACCCATTATCTCTTGTCCTACCATTGGTTGTCACCGAGAAGAGCCTGGCTCCATCCTCGTGACACTCACCCTTTATATATTTGTAAACATTAATGAGGTCACCCCTCAGTCTCCTCTTCTCCAAGCTAAAGAGCCCCAGCTCCCTCAGCCTTTCCTCATAAGGGAGATGCTCCACTCCATCATCTTTGTTGCCCTGCGCTGGACTCTCTCCAGCAGTTCCCTGTCCTTCTTGAACTGAGGGGCCCAGAACTGGACACAATATTCCAGATGTGTTCCCACGAGGGCAGAGTAGAATTTCTTGATATCTTCATTACAGAGAACAATGGGAATATCCTACAGAAAGCACTGGACAGTATTAATAGAGCAACAGAGGTGGAATAATAAGACAAAAAAGCTTTAAGTCCTGAAGCACTTCTGTTCCCCAAGAAGATGTAGTAACTGGTACTCCTTTATTTGTGTTGCTGTAGTGGAGGCACAGAAGAGCTCCTCAGCAGGGCACAGACCTCCGCTTACAGGTCTCTCACTGATATGTATCTGGATGTCCTCTAAGGCTTTGCTGTTCGCTGCATTGCTCCTATGAGACCTCTTCAGCTCAGTTTAGCCACCTTTTTCTCCTAGCAACTGAAATATTGCTCTTTTCCCTGGGTAGCAGCTCTAAGTTCTCATGACTTGACAAAATATGAAGGTCTAATGGCCAAATATTATTTGCCAACATCGCTCGCTTTGTGCATTAAATACTTAATGGAGAGATTTGCCTTTCAGATGAACTGGCTCTGTGTCCTGAAAGCACTTTTCTTCTAGCACCTTGAGAACATTGTAGCAGTCATTTGGAAAAAAGGCGGAGATTCGCCGTCTGTGGTGCCGCCAAACACTATGATGTTTAAATGTGTCAAGGGTATTTACAATAATGTAGCATTTCCTGCACATTTTCACCACTGGCTTTCACAAGTATGGCCTTTGAGAAAAGCTAAACTGTCTCCCATAGCAAAGATTGGAAGCTCATGGTATATGTGGCTGACTGGTTGCTGTCCCAAGGTCTAATAGCTATTTCTTTGACAGCTGCTGCTTTCCTCATTTCTTATCATACAGGTGACTGATTATTTTACTCTGCAGTTGATTAAGTCTCTGTCTCATTTTGCAAAAACATAAAAGATGTTCTAAACTGTCACATTATGTCTGCAAAACACATTTGTAACTACAAATCATCCCCACTAGCAGCTGGAAATGTTGCAATCGCTACTACATTTTCCATTGCTGAGCCACATGCTGATGGCGCTGTGCAAGCCCATGAGTCCTTAGTGCAGAGGGCACCAGAGGCCAAATCTGTCCTTTCTATAAATTAGTAAAAATGCCTTGTATTCTCTTAATGTCTTCCACTAAAGGGATATACGGATGGCTTCACTGAGTAATGGTGCAGTTTTCAAACAGTACGTTAGGTTCTGACTACAGAATAGGCT
The DNA here is from genome assembly GCF_037038585.1 of Patagioenas fasciata. Classification (NCBI taxonomy): domain Eukaryota; kingdom Metazoa; phylum Chordata; class Aves; order Columbiformes; family Columbidae; genus Patagioenas; species Patagioenas fasciata. Next base: position 56,074,145 of record NC_092524.1, on the reverse strand, counting down.
GTGAAGTATGATTAACTATATAATGTTCATGTGAAATTACAGCTTTAATTTCAAGAAGGTAGAACTCAGAGGAGATTATATTTATCCAGGTTGTTCCAAGTTAACACCTCTACTTCATGAGCTTCTCAGCTTCTCAGTTTAATTTAGAAACTCTGACAACAGCTGTAAACATACCCCAAAATCTATATTAAACTATAAACTCAGATTTCAACCTCCTGAAAAGCTTTTCTCATGGACCATTCCAGTGAATGATCCCCAACATCACTGATTCACAGAATCGACTGGGTTGGAAAAGACCTCAGAGATCATCAAGTCCAACCCTTGGTCCAACTCCAGTCCATTTACAAGATCATGGCACTAAGTGCCATGTCCAATCTCAGTTTAAAAGCCTCCAGGGACAGTGAGTCCATCACCTCCCTGGGCAGGCCATTCCAATGCCTGACCACTCTCTCTGTAAAGAATTTCTTTCTAATATCCAGCCTAAATTTCCCCTGGCAGAGTTTAAGCCCATGCCCACTTGTCCTATTGCTAACTGCCTGTAATGGAAGGCAATACAGGCATGATGTGATACTCATTGTCTGAGTGGCAGGTTGTCTTTACTAAGAGAATAGGTGATTTGTTTTGTTACAATTTCATACTCTCTTATAAGAACTCCTAAAAGCAGAGTGCAGCAGTGCAAGCAGTGGTGAGTTCCCTTCTTGAGAAGTCTAGTCTGGAATGCGCTTCACTTCTTAAATGATAAACTTCAGAAAACCATTTTACTTGCCCTTCCTAGGTCATACGTATCCTGCTACGCTGTTGCTTGAGCAGCTGGAACAGTCATTTTATGTTATTTTCATGTATCTGCTCCTGACCTAACCAGTGCATGAAGCATTTGCAATTGGAAAGAACTCGGTTTTCAGATGTCCCGGTTAAAAATCACCGTAGTCTGTATATCACAGAGGAAATTCAACACCAGATGTACATGTTGGCAGTGGTGTGTGTGAGTAACTATAGTGAAATTTAGACTGTCTTGCAATTACCTTGATAGTCACAGCAGATAAAAATTGAATATACATCCAAATATAGTCTGGTTTTCCACTGAAAACACAGGGAAACTCAAATGACAACAATTCTTAAGTGAGAATAGACCATGTTTCTACTGAAAGAACCAAGTATTCAAATACACACTAATAGGGATTTGGTGATTAACTAAACTATACAAACATGTATGTGGTTTTCAACCTTGAGAGGTCTGGAAGGTTCAGGACACTTCTCTAGCTGAGAAGTGGTGTGATTTACAGACCCAATTTACAACAGTCATTGTTTGGATTACAATTTTATTTTTGCCTTTTCTTGCCTTGCCAGTGTTCTGAAATTAAACTGAGTATTAATTTATTGTCATCCTTCTGTTAGCAACAGGAGATGTCAGAGCCTTGCTGGAATCTGGTGCAGACAATTTGTTTTTCACTCTGTATGCATGGGTTTTGAGCACTGGTATTCACCAAGAAAATATGTCTATCATCTGTTCTTTCCAGAATGTCAGAGCTGACAAAAAAAAAAAAAAAAAGGTAAAAATTTAGTTAGAGAGACAGATTTCCTTAGTATATGCCTCAGCTCCTTCAATTTAGTGTACCCAAAGCTAATAAAACCCAAAGATCCTTCAAAGATTGAGCAGTCACATGGTATTGGGTTGTCACAGGGTGGCTCTGCATCCTGACATAAGATCACAGACCTTTTCCTGTCTGCAAAGCGGTAACAGTAAACGGAACACACTTTCTGGTACCTCACACTCATATATCACTACAGATATATAGGAGATATTTTACAAAATATTGGAGGAGAGGAATTTTCTTTCCTTATTAAAATGACTATTGAAGCAGAAAGGTTCTGGATAAATTGATTTTAAAACGAAGATTTTTCACAAAATATGGGGAATTTAATGGAAAATATTATAAAGATGTGATTTCTGATCTTGAACAAAGCAGAAGACATACTGACTGCTCACAGCTTAGCAGGAGACCCAGATTCACTCTTGCTCTGTCTGGACAACGGAACAGTTTATTATCTTTACAAAGTGTGGCAGCCCCCAAAAAAGAGAGAATGAAAGAGCCCAACTCACTTCAGCTTACCCCCCAGGAACTTGCTTCAGAAGGAGGATACTTCATTCAGGATTCCTAATCTGTGTTACCCATTCCCAGGCAGATTTGTCCTGTGTTTGTGCATGTGTTCTGTGTTTTGGTTTCTTGTTTTTCTTAAAAATGTCAAGATTCTTTAATTCTAGATAGGAATTTCACTTCATCCTTCTGCCCTTCTGAATTTTTCTGTGGAACATAAATTTTGTCTTCTGACTGGCTTTGCTAATTTTGAAAAACATTCTGATTAGGTCGATCATGTTACCTTTGAACTTGTGTACCACTACTTCTGCAACCACTGTAGAGCATAAAGCACTGTGTAGAATTGCACACGACAGTTTTCTGCAGTGGGCAGCAAAGGCTCGTGGCAGGATGTCAGGGAGGAACAAGTGAAGAAGAAATGAGTGGATGTGAGTTCTGGAAGAGAACATAACACTGCTAAGGAAAACAGACAGAGCAGAAATGCTGCTTCTGGGAAGGATGGAAGCATGGAAGGAAGGAAAGAAGGGGAAAATAGGGGTTTAATTTCCCAAGAGGGAAAATGGTTCCAAATCAAATAATCAATAGGGATTCCTTCCCGATTCAGGTAAATACAAAAGTTCTGAGAGTTTTATCTGGGATTTTCATTTAAAATGTTATAAAGCCTAGGTGGTTGACACAGTTTGGATCCTTATTTTACTTATCTTCAGAATAGTCCAAAATTCAAAATGTTTTGATTCTTGTATTTAAAGTCAAATTTTTATTTGATTTTTTTTTTCCTAAGTTATTTGACCAGAGTTGATTTATCCTGAATCAAACCTTATAAATATGTTCCATTTAACCACTTTTTAAAAACAGAGACAAGTGTGCAGCGGAAATTACTTATACAGTAAACCTGTCTATAGTGATACATGATCCAAAGTAGAGAAGGATTAAATTCCAGATGTGTCATACGGTACAATTATGAGCTGTAAACGTGATTCAAATGCCAATTTGTAGACTATGTCTGTTGTGGAAGAAAACCAATTATTGTCTTCTTACATTCCCAAAAAAGATTAAACATTCTAAAACATTACAGGAAACACCTACACAAAACTGACTCCACTTTCTTTCTTTTACTTCCTTCTACTTCTGGGAAATGTCCCTTTTGCTGAGCCAGCTGGCTGGAATTTTTTGGCTATAAGGTGCCTCCTTTAATGAAAAAAAAAAATTCTCAGAGTAATGATGTAAGCAGAAGGTGAGAGCATACAGCTGCCTTATGCAACATGCCTGTGCATGCTGTTTTTTTAAAAAATATGAATGTTATAAATCAAAACTTCTGTGAACAATATCCCAGCCATTCATGAATTACATTCATATCTGATTCATTATGACTGGTTTAACCAGGTTGGAATAGTATCACTGTGAAAATGAACTTACAACTCAGAGAGAGGCGGGGGAAAAGAGTGGAGCCATTATCTTAATTTTTAAACCGGTGTCCTTGTTCTTGTAAACAACTAGTTCATCTTCTTCATTATTTGACTTTGCTACTTGCTGTAAATCTCTACACAGAATGAAGGCTTGTGAGAAGATAACTGGTTTTGCTAGTTTAATTGCCCAGTAGAGATATCCCAAGATTCTCATGACTTGGAAACTTTGTCATTAACTAGAAGAAAAAAAAATATACTTGCCCAACCAAAGAAGAAGAAACAAACACATGCAACAGTCTTGATGCTAATAGATGGACACATTAGAAAAGTCTGATGAAAATATTTGTTAATTCTTTTGTACCAAGTGAAAAACTGGGAAGAAGGAAGAAAGTGGTTGACAGTCCTTGTGAGATTGTCCCTAGTAATGGGTAGGACAAGGCTGTATGGATAACATGATCATGCAGAGAAACATGTATTTTGCTTCTGTGACAAGATGCCAATAAATCTCTATTTGTGTTTGTCTATCTAGGTATATATATGTGTGTCTGTCTATGTGTGCATAGAGAGGAGAAAGAATTTCCCCAAGGCAAACATTTTCTGGTCACTTTTAGTGCCACAAACCATCTGCCTGATATTTTCCTGCTTACCCTGGGACAAAGTGGTTGATTTGTGTTTTCAGTGCTCAGCACTGGAAGGACCGAGCACAGCAAACCTGTCTGGGTGATGCCAAGGAGCACAGTTATCTGTGAGCTGGCTTTGCATACATAAAGTGAGATCCTGTATAAGGAGCATGTGGGAGGGCTCTCCAGGGTACAAACAGTGTCTGGAGAGTTTGATTCAGATGACTCAGTCTAAAGAAATGAAGAAATAAGAAATCCATCTTTGAGCTCAGATATAGCAGACTGAGACGAGACTGTTATAATAAATTGATGGCACTAGACTGGTTGCAAGATTCATTGACTGAAGTTCAGCATTGAGCTCAAGCTGTACAGTTACAAGGGCTAAAATTTGACTTGGAGCATATTTTGTGTCCCACAGCAAAGTTCACCTGTTGTGATAGTTATAGGAACACCCACTGCATAGATTTCTTTCTTTTCTCTTGATTTCACAGCTAGGAAAACAAGCCTTCTCCAGAACTTGCTCTCTGGTAAAAGAAGCCAGAAAAAGGATGTGCCTATCCCATCATGTTTGGTAAGCGGGTTACTGGTGAGAAAAATCACTCATCTCTGTGAACGGAACTGTAAGACTTCATCTACTATAAACTGGTTTTACTCTGCTGATGTGGCTGACACTGTGAGCATTCAATCCAACTGAGGATCAAGGCTGCGTGACTAATTGTATCACTTTTGATGTCCCTTCATCCGGCTGTTTGCTTGGTGTGCTGTTCTCTCTGGTCTAGCAGGTAGGAGGACCCAGAGCACAGCTCTGCAGGTATTGCCATACTGTCTGTGTTATACTGATGACTGGAGTCTTTGGTGATAATCCATGTGCAAAAGCTGTGCAAGCACAGAGACAGGCTTTGCCTCAAGGAGTTTCTAGTCTAAGCAGAAGTCAAGTATAATAACAGAGAGTGTAGAACATAGCTGCTTATGGGGGAAGACTGCTGGAGAAGGAGACGAGAGATGCATGCAGACCTGGGTTAAAAACTAGTGACATGTACTGCAATATTCCTGTGTTCCCACTTACTTCTTTAAGGATCAGGTCCCACCTTTGAATTATGAAAGCTTCACGGTTGCTTTTTGTAAAAATTCTCAGGGGACATGATGAAACACTTCCAGTTTACTGGCCTGTCCACTATCTGCAGGCATTTTACCCTTCACATCAGAAAACTGGCTTGGGTTATTGCTTTGTTCCATGTGTGGAGGCAGAGAGATCACATCACCCTTCTAGAGGGGAACCTGCTGCACTTCTTTTGTACCCCACAACACTTCAGAGCAGCATCCTTTCAGTCTGTCAGACAGCTGATAGAAAATCTTATAGCCATGGCAAAGGCTATGGCAGAGCACCTCCAGAGACACAGGGGTGCAGGTCCCGAAGAGCATGTCCACAGCTTGCTCCCTCCTGCCAAAGTAGGAATGCTGCAGGAAGAAAACCAGCTATGGCCAGTTCTGCCTTTGGGCATGCATGTATAAATCCTGTTAATGTCAAAAAGACCTGGACTTCTAGCCGTATTTCACTCTTTTTTTTTTGTGCAGTTTACCTGTAATCTCAGATAACGTGAATAGAAGAAACAGATTGCTGTATTTTGACAGCTCCATTCCCTGCAAATTAGCCATAGTCTGAGGTCTGGCTTTGTTTACAGCACTATCACCACACTGGCATAACTCAGTGCACAAAGCTTAGCACTACTGTATCTCTAAACCTGAATAATCAGATTTGTTTGCAGGGATCACAAAAACCAGCCCAACCTTGCTGAATCGAGTTGAAGAGTTAGTATGTAGGGGAAGTAAACACAGCTCAGCAGCAAAAGTAAGTTGAAACCACCACTTCAGGGAACATCAAGAGTCCTGAAGCATTTTGTTGAAGTTTGATCTAGCAACCTTGCCACAATGTCTGAATGCTTTGGATTTACTTGTCATCGGGTTGCAAATAGTGTGCTTTCAGCATGCAGATGTGCTCCTTGTGATTTTCTGGTCTGTATCCCGTTTGCGCCTGTTCTCCAATATTTAATTCCTTAGTGGGGTGTTGGACCATGACCAGGGTCGCTCAGCCCCAGTGCGTTAGTGTTTCTTCTAGGTAAATGATCTGTCACCACTGTGGTGATCACTAGCAGATGCAACTTTGTCTGCAGAGTCCAAAGTTAAAGTGTTGCTGTAGTGCTCTTGGGCTGTCACATTACAGGGATGCTCTCTCCTCCCTCCATCCCTGGTTCCTGCCAAGAAGGGCACCCAGTTGAGGGGAGAAGCTGGTTCAGCCATCATAACCATTGAGTTTGTGAGTCAGCACCCAAAGAGTGTCCTGCAGGTGCACTTCTTTAGTAAATGCCCATTTGCCCAAGGTTATTCTGGTTATACAGGGCTAGCTAAGGAAAGCTTTTGTTTCCACTTTGAAGCACCATGTTTGTGTACAGCTGTGTATCAGCCAGGCAGAGGCATAACTTTTCAGCTCAATGTGCGGAAAAGTTGAAGTGTGTTTAATGCAAGAAGGAAGTAAGATGAACCTTTCGGTAAGGTAAGAGAAACTCAGATGCACAGAGCACTGAAAGTTCTAAAAAAACATGACACAACAGAAGAAGGCTGGCTTATGTGCAAGTTTTAAAGAAAAGTGGAGGTTTTAGCTAAATGGCATTTAGCCTCAGGGTTTGGTTGTTTTTTTGTTTTTTTTTTCAATTTTATATTGATTAGCATTGCTAATGAGTTCAGGTGTACTTTTGCTGTTGACTTGGTTACTGGGACTGAATTTGTTTTGAAAGCAAAACTCTAATCTCTAACGAGTTTTACTGGACTTGCAATCTGATTTTTTTTCCTACCATGATTTTGAAAACAGTGGGATTTGGGTTTCTAAGAGCTTTTTACCCCTTCTTCCCATGGAAAACAAACTATCAAACTCTGACTGTTCTTCAGCTGGGAGTTTGAGAGTCCTCATAATGAATGTACTAAAATTCTCCCAAATTGCTCTTGTTTTCTGAGAAAAGACTTTCAGAAAGCTCTAACTCAGTAGGAAAGGCAGGGTTTTTTTCGTATTGTCAGTACAAAACGTTCAGGTAACTCTGAGTAACTCAGTTAATCTTGTTCTAGCATGCATGAGGCCCAGTGGAAAACTTCACAAAGATTTTCTGGAGGTGTCTACGCTCTGGCTGTTCCAAAGTCTTTATTAACTTGGATACATTCATCTCATCTCTTTGTGTTTTTACTATGCACACTGAAAAGAAGACAAATATATTTGAAAACCTACGCATGATCTTGAAGTGCAAAGATGCTTCTCATCACTTTTTTCTTGATGATTACAAATTCTTAGAGAACAGCAGGCAAGATAAAAATCATATGACTAATATTACTCAATATCCTGATTCTTAGATTCTAGAGAGTCTGCTGTAAAAATAGTTGGCTTTTTTTTGTTTCTTTTTCCTAGCCATCTTCTAGCTTCTTTAAGAAAATATGTACAGATGTTCTAGATAAAACCATGTTCTTATCTTAGGAAATGACATCTGTAAAATTACATACAATGTATTAAAACAAGAATTCGAATGACAAACTATTTGAACACTTTTATTTTTATAGCTATTTTGTTATTCTTACACTAAGACAGCTGTTTAGGATGCTGAATAAGGGAAAATGAATAGCTAAAGAATAGCATATGTTTCAAGCCTTTGTCTTTTTGTTATATGTTCATAATTACAATCCTATCTTTAAGCTTTTATTTGTTTTTATCAGTATCTTATAAATCATGCTCCTACTGCATTTTTTTTTATTTGGATAGAGATGTTACAAAGAAGCTGATAATGTTGCTTAAAGGTGATCCAAAACTTTTCTTCTTCCTAACATAAGAAAAAGCTTTAAAGACTTTGTGCAGATGAGACAGGTTAACAGTGTAATTTATACACACATGCACACTTTAGGCCTTACGAATTTTACAATGAACATAGTAAGCAGAGAGAAAACCTTCAGTAGTACAGGAAAGAATTGCATCTGTTTTCTCTGTACTGTTTTGTAGGTAATTTCTCAGTTGAAGACAAAGTTAACTGCTTGCTTTTTCTGTGTGTGTGTGTGCGTGTGTATGTGAGAGAGAGAGAGAGATATGAAAATATGTGTACCCATCCTGTGATTAGAGATACAAAACATCTTGTGGACAGAAGAAATCCTTACCGTCCAGTAGCCCATACACTGGATATTATCTGTGGCAGGTGAAAAGCCCTATGTGGTGTACTTGGAAATAAAACATCTTTCTGTAAATGCTACAGCTCTGCAAAACCTGACAAGTTACAAAACCACATTAACAATAACTAGTTTTCTCCTCTGTGTTCCTGGAACACTTTTAACATAAATTCTTTTGTCACTGAACCAGAAACATATTAAGAATTCAATAAATGGTTTTCAGGAAGCAACAAACCATACCGAATTTAAACTATTAGAACTTTTCATAGTAAAGGGAAGAACACATACCTTGACTGCAAATTCACCACTGAGCAGGTACAAATGAACGAAGTGCAACACGTCTCCGGGAACAGCCAAGCTCCTTCTGTTGCATGAACAAGTCTAACTTCTGGTTTTCTGCCCCTCCCTGAACAGAACAGACTCATCCCTCTGTTGATGACATCATATTCCTGGATTTTCTCCCACACTATATTTGAAAAGCAACATTTATCTACTGTATCCAGTATGAGACACTGATGTTTGAATATAGGTTGTAAGCAACAAAAATCCAGCTAAAATGTTGATATGCCACAGTCTGTGTATAAAACAATCACGTGTTTGCACAACAGCTTCCAGAATTATGCGTGAACACACCCACACATACACACACAAACCTGATCCAGACTTTGGGGGAGGGTGAGTGCATTTTTTTTACTGGTGTTAGACATTATCAAGATTTAAACTAATCAGTTTTTTGGAGGACTTGAATCTTTAAAACGGAAAAGATCAAATATCTCATTTACAATCTTTCTTACTTATCTTTCATGAGTAGAAATTCACTGTTTATGACTCTGGAAGACTCCTGCTACTCAGTCTGCTGAGGAGTAAAACAGAATCCAAATACCGCTCAAAGATTTAAATTGGAGCAAAGTTTCTTTAAGCTTATGGATGAGATCTCTATATGAAACAGAATGGTACCCTAAGAGCAGAGCAGAGCCTTTTTCCTAATACATCGGCTTTCATTCTGCATTTAAGATAATTCACAGAGAACTAATTTTACACTGTTTCTAAGAGGCATAGATGTTTTTAGTCTAATATTTACACAATTAAACTGAAATCTGAAATGCCAGCCATAGCTGCAGAATTCCACACAAAGGATACATCTTCATTTAAATAAGAAGTTGGCAGAGAAAAGAAAAGGCCACTCAGTTTCCCACAAAATACTAATTCTGATAGTAAAAGATCCAAGAAAACACTTAGAACTATTTTTATTATATGTGGTCTATATTGACATCAATAGTAGCTACCAGGGAAAGTACTTGGCCTCTGCTCTCTGTTAATTCTTGATTTATAGTTCTAGGACAATATTCTCACTTGCACTTTTCCAACTGGAATCACTGCTTTGTTTTCCAGTCATTTTCCTTTTATTTCCCTGGGTCTGTCGTAATAACCACTCAGTACATTTTCTTTTGTTTTGTTTTGTTTTTTTTTTTAATTGCCCTAGTCTGTTCCTGATTTTCCTGAACAAGTTCTAGTTTGCTTGTGTCGCCTCAGGACTCAAATCTCAAAGATCTTCATCCTGCAATTTTTTTTAAGTGCTTCTGTACCTAAATAAACCTTTTAGGACTATATCTAGATTTTGGTTTTTGGTTGGACAAGGATTTAGTAGGAATATTAAGAGATCCATGCAAATACAGTACAGCAAAATTCTGCTTTGATTTTTAAGACATATTTTATACGCTCATAGGAGGAACTTTGCTGGCCTATTTGTAGATGAGTAGTGCTCATTTGTAGGCGAGGAGTGCTCCACAGACTTTTCAGGGGGCTGAGGCAGTTGTTGCCAACTTCTTGCCTGCTATGGAGGCCTGTTGAAAGGAGAACCAAATGCATGCAGACATCTCAAAAGCTTTAGAGAAGCAAAGCACTGCAAAGGAGGAACCCTTAGTGGTTCAGGGATGGGGGGGAGGTAACGAACATGTGAGCCAAGCTTCATGTGCATATCAGTTACCTGGCCATTTTTAATTATTTAGTCAATATTCTCTTCAAATTTAAGTATCAAAGAGATAAAATTTGGAATTTCAATATCTTCACATAAAGCTGGAATAGTTTGAACTCAAATGACTGAGAGAAATTTGCCCTTTCCTCCCCCCATCATTTTCTGGTTTTGGAGAAAAGAACTGTCTGAACAGCTGCAAGATGCCACAGCTGAGAGTCATAACCTGTAATTGTGAAAGCTTCAATCACTTTGAACTGGGTTACTTGGGAGCTTTCCTGCTCAGTTAACATTTCTCTAGGAAACTGAGGGAGAACGTATCTGAATATTGGACCCAGTTAATTCAAGACAATGAACAGTGAGTACAGATTACATATAATGGGAGAATTAGTTGCCTTGGTAGTTGTTCAGGACTGTTGCCTGCACTTTCTGGGAAAGAAAAATCTTACCTGTGTTTTTTACTGATTAACTGCTGACCTTTTCCAAGTATGTTTTACTCTTTCACACTCTATTAACAAAGCCATGGCAGCTTTTGCATTCCCAGGTTTGGAAGCGGACAGTAGTCCTTGGCTTTTTTGATGTGGACCTACAACTTTGAGTGTGTTTGAGCAGGAGTCCCTATGCAAAGAGGTGGCTTGCACTATTGAGCACACAAGTGAGAGAAGATATGCTCTGATGAAGAGCAGCTCTTAAGGTCCGTCTGTGTGTATGTGCATGCTGGGCAGGCTCCTAGAAAAAGATTTTCTTGCAGCTAAGTCTGCGTATCTACTTACGCTACAAACTCAGTGTGTTCTCAAGACTTGCTGATAAAAATCAGCGACCGAAGAGGTTTGGGTAATTTTTCGATGTAGGATGCTGGTTGTCTTTTTCTTGCCCTGGACTGAATCTGATTCTACTAAATAAATTGTTGGACAGTTTTTTGTCAACTGTGAGGTTTTCGTATCATCACTAAGTCTTAACTGCTTGGCATGTCTTCCTGTTTAGACAACCCTCCATTTTGGGCAGTTACATTTTTCTGGGATGAGAATAGTTTTTTGCCTTTTATGTGTTTCTGGTCATTCAAAAGAAAATGCACTGCATTTATTTTAAAACTTTATTTCTCTAATTCATGAAGACATGCTCTTTCCTTCCTATAATTAAAGAATTTTAATACTTTATTTTTCATATTGTAAGGGAGGTTGAATTAATCAGCATTTAGAAGGCATGTGAGCTACTGAAGGACTGTTCAATGAGTTTAGCCCTGAAAGCTTTCTAGGGAGATAAAGGTTGACAACAGATGCACAGAGTATCAACAGAGAAGCAAAGACAATACTGATGGAAATATTTGCAGCTACTTACTAGAGGAAATATTCTTTCGTTTGAAAGCTGAGTCCTATATACATGTAATTGTACAGGTACAGAGTCAGAATCAGACATTTTTGGTTCTGTGAAGGAGCAGAATTTACCTTTGGAAGTAGTGGTGTGAATCTCAAACTACCCTTTTGCAAGCATATACAAAAAACCACAGAGAGCAATCAAAGAATAGTTTGGGTTGGAAGGGACCTTCAAAGGTCATCTAGTCCAACCCCCCTGCAATAAGCAGGGCTATCTACAAGCAGATCACGTTTCTCAGAGCCCCATCCAGCCTGGCCTTGAAAGTCTCCACGGATGGGGTATCTACCACCTCTCTGGGCAACCGGTTCCATAGTTCTACTACCCTCACTGTAAAAAATGTATTCCTCATGTCTATCCTGATTCTCCCCTATTTTAGTTTAAAACCATTGTCCCACGTCCTGTCTTAACAGACCCTGCTAAAAAGTCTGTTCTCATCTTTCTTTAGGCACCTTTTAAGTACTTTTTTTAGCAGTAAAACTATCTTCAGCTGAATAGCCAGAAATTGAATCTGCACTGGAGGAGACCAAGGAAATGACACTAGAATGAACACAGCAGGCAAGTGACCCTGCTTTTCCTTACCTTTGACAGCTCTCCTCTTCCTTCACCAGTCAATGACATTGGGATGAAAATGTCCATCTGTAAGATGTGGAAGCGGTGACCTTTATCTGTGTCCAGAAGTACTGGAGTGGGTGTTGCCATGGCTGCAACTCTTGGTCCTACTTCTCTAGCATTAATCACAATTTGGTCACTCCTCCAAGGAAGTGGTTATTACCTTCAGAAGGAGCTGGCAGTCTAATGTCATATAGATTTGTCCCCATGGTAATGCCTGGAATATTTCTGCTACTGAGAGGTAACTCTAGTTCTATTGTTGCATTTACAAACAGTATTAAGATTCCACGTCTTTCCTGCTTCCCAAACAGACCTATCTGGCCAAGCTTCTTGCGAAGGTGCCACTGTGTGTTAGCGCATGAGATTATTTCTGACATACAGTACTGCAGGATGTTACGGCTTAGATGGTGCTTTTCTGCTGTTTTGCATCAAATGTTTTTCTGCCCTTTACTTTGTAGACAATATGTGGGATTGATTGTAACCACTTAGCACCAGGAAAAAAATATTTAAAAAATCACAACACAACAAAAAAAACCCTCACAAACTAAAATACTGAGTAGTGTACCTCCCCTCAGGGTTACTGAAATTTTTCTGTAAACAATGTTACAGATGTGCCTCAAATTAAGCCATTCCATTCAGGAAGGAAATTTGCTACTTCTCTTCATCAGATTATTTTTCATTCTTGTTGGAAGTGCTAAGATTTATGAGTTCCTCTGTTTCCTGAGAGAACTTTGCAAAGGATGCATGCTACTGTCTGTATCCAACCCTGCAAGTGTACAAGTTAAGGCACATGTTGTAAAAGTTAAGCAAATATTCATTTTCTAACATCCTCTGGATTGAACACACCCAAATTAAGTGTTGCAATTCAACACTACTTCACTTTCAACTGGAGATTAAGAAGACTTTTAATCTCCAGGTGCCTCCTCAGTTGCACTGAGCTTTGTTGAAAACTGCCAGTGCCCAATATTCTCTTCCTGAGCTCCTCAAGTGAAATTTTGCCATTCTGTTTTTTTGGGTTTTTTTGGTTTTTTTTTTTTTTTTTTGTTTTTGTTTTTTTTTAATTATTTTTTATTTTTATTTAACTCCTTTGTGCTAGTTCATTAAGTTCTGCTAATAGAGGCAATGCAAACAAAGGAACTATGATCTGTCTGGTGTATAGAGTGCAACAAGAGCCAGTTAAGATAGCTGATGAGAATTGTGTCTTTGAGAATGGCCGTGATAAGAGCACTGGTTATTAGTACCCCAAATAAGAGGATAGCTGTGAGATCTGCCCTTTGCTAGGAGAAGGGGTAACAGCGAAGCAACATGGCACAGGAGAGAGTATCACAGAATTTGGCAATTTAGTAGGGGAAGGGTGAAGAGTTGTCTCCCACAATTCTTTGTAGCCTTCCTTCCCTGCAGGTATCACAGTATCACAGTATGTTTGGGATTGGAAGGGACCTCAAAAGATCATCTAGTTCAATCCCCCTGCTGGAGCAGGAACGCCTAGGTGAGGTCGCACAGGAAATGTGTCCAGGCGGGCTTTGAATGTCTCCAGGGAAGGAGACTCCACAACCTCCCTGGGCAGCCTGTTCCAGTGCTCTGTTACCCTCACTGAGAAGAAGTTCTTTCTCAAATTTAAGTGGAACCTCTTGTGTTCCAGCTTGATCCCATTGCCCCTTGTCTTATCATTGTTTGCCACTGAGAAGAGCCTGACTCCATCCTCGTGGCACTCACCCTTTATATATTTATAAACATTAATAAGGTCACCCCTCAGTCTCCTCCAAACTAAAGAGCCCCAGCTCCCTCAGCCTTTCTTCATAAGGGAGGTGCTCCACTCCCTTAATCATCTTTGTTGCCCTACGTTGGACCCTCTCCAGCAGTTCCCTGTCCTTCTTGAACTGAGGGGCCCAGAACTGGACACAATATTCCAGATGGGGTCTCACCAAGGCGGAGTAGAGGGGAAGGAGGACCTCTCTCGATCTACTGACCACCCCCCTTGTAATACACCCAAGGATGCCATTAGCCTTCCTGGCCACAAGGGCACAGTGCTGGCTCATGGTCATCCTGCTGTCCACCAGGACCCCCAGGTCCCTTTCCCCTACTCTGCTCTCTAATAGGTCATTCCCCAACCTATACTGGAACTTGGGATTGTTCCTGCCCAGATGCAGGTCTCTACACTTTCCCTTGTTAAATTCCATCAGGTTATCCCCCGCCCAACTCTCCAGCCTGTCCAGGTCCCGCTGGATGGCAGCACAGCCTTCTGGCATGTCAGCCAGTCCTCCCAGCTTAGTGTCATCAGCAGACTTGCCGATAGTACACTCAATTCCCTCGTCTAAATCATTAATGAATATATTGAATAATATTGGCCCCAGTACTGACCCCTGAGGCACTCCACTAGATACTGGCCTCCAACTGGACTCCACACCATTGACCACCACTCTCTGGCTTCTCTCTTTAAGCCAGTTTGCAACCCACCTCACTACTCTATTGCCTAGACCACACCTCCTCAATTTAGCTGTGAGGATGCTGTGGGAGACTGTGTCAAAGGCTTTACTGAAGTCAAGGTAGACCACATCCACCGCTCTGCCATCATCCATCCACCTTGTTACATTCTCATAAAAGGCTATGAGGATGGTCAAGCATGACTTACCCTTGGTAAAGCCATGCTGACTGCCCCTAATGACCCTCTTATCCCTGATGTGCCTTGAGATGACACCAAGGATAAGCTGTTCCATTACTTTCCCAGGGACAGAGGTGAGGCTGACCGGTCTATAATTACCTGGGTCCTCCTTCTTGCCCTTTTTGAAGACTGGAGTGACATTTGCTTTCCTCCAATCCTCGGGCAGGTGGTGATGTGTTGATGGGAGAGTCTATTTCTCAGACGCTTAAAGGGCAGTGTGAAGCAAGCCCTGCACAAATTCACAAAACCCGTCTTCTCTGGAAATTTGCCAAAACAAAGGCTGCTGTAATTCCAGCTGGGACACTGTGGTGATTGGACTGTTTATATTTTATTTATTATTTTTATTTCAAAAGCTAATGGATTTTCTGTCAAAAGCAACCATATACCTTAGGGAACAAGATATTCTGTTGATTTCTGGGTCTTGCATCTTTTATGTGAAAACTCTATGAACTTCTCAGCTTTGGTGAACTACAGCCTCAGTAAGATAATGCAGATCCCTAAGGCAGTTTTTAAAGACGTTTAGGTCCATATGTGCTGAACTTGAAGGAAATTAAGTTTTAGGTATAAATATTCTAATACAAGCTTATACGCACTTTGAAGGTCATTGATATGTTTGTAGTATACACTGTAAAATACCTGGAAACATATTTTTATACAACGTGTGCCTTTGTTCTGATGTTTTTGTTTTGCTCTTGTCTGCATGTATGTACTGTTGAATTCTTCGAGAATATTTTGCCAGATTTCTGGTAGCAGATTTTCCACCAACACAAATAGTTGTAGCTTTATGGAATTAAGTAACACTGTGACAGCTACGAAAAGCAATAGTTAACATTTGCTAGGAAGCAGAGGAAACACTGCTTTGCAGGAAAGTGTTTCTCCTTTCCTGAGGCCTAAAAGTCATGCTGAAAGCTGACAGGTGGACAATGTAATGCCATTTGACTCCTGTTCAATGCAAGCTACTGAACTTCTTTGCAGTGCCATGCACAGATGCATCAGATGATGAAAACACACAGCTCCTCTTACCATCTCTTTCTTATGAGCTGTATTGAAATAACACAGTCAAAAGGTGAAATTTTAGGATGTGCTACAGTTCCAGACAAACTGACTATGCACAGGAGCTGGCAACAAATTTTAAGTGGTGTTCTATCTCTAATGTCTTCGTCGGCAACCTGAATGATGGAAAATAGGGCCTTGCAAGCCTGAGGATGAAACCAAGCAGGAGGGACGCTGGTAGCTAAAGGGCAGGGATGCCATTGAGAGACACCTCAAAAGTCTGGAGAAGCTGACTGCTGGGAAACTTGTTAAATGCAGCAAACATAAGTGCCAAGCCCCACAACTGGGGTGGAACAGCCTTGTGCCTCAATACGGGCTGTAGATGGGCTGAGCAGGTAATAGCCCTGCAGGAAAAGATCTGGATGGTTCTAGTAACAGGTTGAACATGAGTCAGCAGTGTGTCCTTTCAACAGTTAAGTCTTACAGCATACTGGTGAGTTAGTAAGAGTATAACCAGCAGATTAATTTAGTTGTTCTCCTCTCTTCTGCATTTTTGAGGCTGCATCGAGACTCATGTCTCAATTTCCGCCTACTGCTCTTTGCTGTCAAGAGAGATTTACAAGCTGGAGGGAGTCCAAAGAAGGACCACTGAGGTGATCAAGGAGCTGAAACCTGTGACATTCTAGAGGAAACGGAGGGAAGCAGGTTTCTTAGTCCTGCAGAAAAGGAGGTTGAGGGGGGAATACTTGTAATCCTAAAAAGTGTAGTGCATGGTTATTAGAAAATGTGAAGCCAGACTCTTCTTGGGTGTGAATGGTAAAAGATAAGCAGGAAAGGATAAGAAATGCATCAAGGAAAGTTCCTATCTACTACTGAGAAAATAAATTCTCATTAAGGACTGTTCAAAAATGCAATGTCACCCAGAGAGGTTGTGAAGTTCGCATGCTTGAAGATATTAAAAACTTAGCTAGACAGGGCTCTGAGCAATCTGATCTAACACTGAAATTATCCTGCCTTGAGCAGAGGGTTGGGCTAGCTGACATTCAGAATATTTTTAACAAAATTCTGTCATTCTGTGACATTCTAGTAGTTCCAGAAATGGGAATTCTATGAGAATCTGCATTGATTTCCACATGACTGCTTCTTTTTCAGACTTGGTGTGCATGTGCATGCCTTCTAAACACTGGAAGTTCCTACACCTTTGTCTGCTGTACTGGAGAAACCTTCAATGAAGTTTTGTTCTCCATGTAGGTAGCTGTATTCTGAGATACATTTATTTCTCGTTCTTTCCTTTGAGAAGTTATAAAGACAGGGCTATGAAGCAGGTTTCCCAATATTTTAACAAGTCATGGCCTTTTCTAAGCCTTCTCTGTTACATTATTGTCTTCCTCAGCTGATGCCAGAACTGGACAAAATACATCCTTGAAACAGAACCGGACATCTTTCTTACCAGTACCAGAGTTGTAACATTTCCTTTCTTCTTAGCCATCCATTAATTATACATTCAAGGATTGCATTAAATAGTTGGATCATCACATTGTGAAAGGAGTGCTTAGCTGAATTCATCTGTCAAAGGCCTCTTCCACTGTCCCTCCCAAATCTTTTTCATCATTATGGCTATGTAGGAGAGGAGCTGTTCTGTGGGCAGAACTTCCCATTTGTATGTTTTACATGTGGCCAATGTAAGCTCATAGTTTCTTTTTGCTCGGATTATAACAAAAAAAAAAAGTAGAATGTGAATATTTCCTAATGATTTCCCACTTTTACTGAAACCAGTGGGAATCCTGGGTCTGCTGATACTCTGGGATACTGACAGTTTTGGGTTTTTTTTCTCCTGTGGGTGAATTGTGTGTAGATGTGCTATTTAACTAACAGTGGGGAAACACAAACAACCTTTTATGTTTCACCAGGGAAATATTACCTGAGTCATACGTTTCTCCGTGAATCTAAATCAGGATAATCCTGACATCATCCATTTCCACTGAATTCTGTAAGACTAGTGTCAGCTGAGTGCATTCCACACAGAAATACCATTTTATGAGGTGAGACTCTGTTTCTCAGCTTGCTTGCCTTTTTTTTTTTTTTTAATTATTATTAGTATTTTTTATTTCTAAGGTTGAAGTCTAAGATTAAAGGTTAGATTTATTCCTGGTTGAGAGGTGACATTCTTTGCTAGGGACGGGCTCAGGAAGTAAAGACCCTCTGGAAGACAGAGAGATCTCTTTTGCCTATGAATTGGCGTGCGTTTTGCTTAATAGGACTACCTTTTTTATAATCCACTTAACAGAACCTTCAATGAGGATTTATCGAGATCAAACTGTCTTCAGGTAACTTCATTCTCTATAACAAAGCACCACAACTTGCAGATAGAAATAGCAATGTAGTTCTATATTTTGACTATAGGGCATCAAGTGAAGTCCTATTAGTTCATAAACAAACTGGACAAACAGGTTCTGGCTGAATAAAACTCCTACAATGCACATTGAAGGACACATTGAAAATGGTATGATAAGCTGAGTGGGGTTCTCCAGTGCCCTGCTCTACACTCAGTTCTGACCGGTGCTTTGTAATAACATTGCTGTTGGAAGGGACCATATGTGGATGCACACACGCAAAAAGGGCTGGGGGGAAGAGCAGAACAGAGAAGGACCCCTCAGTATGTTGGAAGAAAGACACCTTATTAAAACTGAATTTCAGCCCACCTTTTCCCTTCATCAAGCACAAGAATAGGGAGCTACAACTGGTCAGACAATTATTACCATCTAGCCAGCAGCTCCATGTGAAAAAACAGAAGGCAGGGAGTACAATAGTTTATAAAAGAAACACAAGACAACCACATTCTATGAAAACATGTTAATATCCCGGGGTATATTGAGGAAAACATATCTAGCAAGACATGTTGCAGAATGTTTTCATCATTCAGGCTGTGGTGAAGCTTGAAGCAGCATAGTGTCAAGTTTTGGGTGTTCCATTTCAAGAAAAATGTGGATCAAATCAATAACCAGCAAGAGGAAAGCAGAGAGAACAATCAGACATTAAAAAAAAAAAAAAAAGCCTATTTAGGAAAACTGAAGGAATTTGAATTTTTCAGTTTTAGGAAGAGAAACCTGAGCTCTCAGGAAAGTAATGGAATGTTCTCCCAATTTTAGGCTATCTATAAATTTTGGATGTAAATTGTGACAAGGAACTTTCAGGCTGAACATCAGAAAAATCCCTTTTAACACTAAAGAGAGTGAAGTACTGACATGGTTTTTATGGGAAGCTTTTGTCATTTCAGGTGTGGCTACGTCTGATTGGTTGTGAGAAAAGTGGATTGTCTAGATCAGGGGTGTCAAACTCCTACAGTTATACAGTCCTAAAATTACATTTGGCCCTTTGAAGGCAACTGTCAGGTTGATGTGTCCCCCCATGAAAATGAGTTTGAAACCACTGGACTAGATGATCTCTGGAGGTCTCCTTCCGTCCTGTGGACAAGGCACTTCTAAGACGTTTGTTTTCAGCCTTATACCAAGGAAAAGTATGTAGGCTATTTGACTGGAAATCAGAATCATCCTCTAAACACTTTGAGCTGATCCTAGAGTGCTATACCTCCATTAGCAGTGGCAATAAAGTCTGTTTCATTGTTTGAGATGCCAGGAGGAATGTGTGAAGAATTCACTAGCTGAATTTCAATCCTTGCTTAAAGCAAAAAAATCTAACGATATCAGTATTTCTATTATAATATACAGACTAAAAGACATTGTAAGTGAATTCTTTAACATCCCCTTTCAAGTAGAAAGTAAGTTTATTCTGAGATACTGCATTTCCCACTTTAGTTGCTGTCTGTTCTAGCAGAGTTGGAACTATGACTGAGAGATGTGGTCTGACAATTGCTAGGGCTGCAATACACTCTTTTTCAAGCATCTTTCAGTTTTGTTAAAGTATAAACATCTCCTCTAACACAAATTTTGTCATCTTGCACAATGACTTTTCTGTAAGGCAAAAAATAAATAAATAAATAAATGTATACATATAGCCTGTTGTATTAGCTGTTGAGGGAAACACAAGCATTTAGGTAAAAGTGTACATGGGGGGGCACCTGGTAGCCTTTGTGTAAACTATGAAAAGGACCTGAATATGAGTGGTAGATGTTAACCAGACTGTCAGCATTTTAGTAGGGGTAAGGGAATCCTTCAGAAATGATGTTCTTAAAAGTGTTGTTCTTTCCTGGAACACTGATGTCACTTGTCTAAATGTGTGCTTCTCACCTCTTAGAGAAATAATGTATCTTTTTTACTAAAATTGGAGATCTGATATTTTTTCCTTCAATCATTCATATTCTCTGAGGATGTAGGAATCCTTGCAGAGGAACAGACTACCAAACCAAGTAAAAATCAGCTTTGGGAGGTGGACCTGGTGATGGAAAAGCAGTGCTGCAGGCCTGATCCTGTGCTGTTAGAGGAAACTAGTTTTGTCACAGGGGATAGTGAGGTTCTCTTAGGCTGCAGCCACCACTGTGGTATCTGTGATCTTCAGTTCTTCCTCCATAATGGTCATTGTCATACACCTATTTTTTAATACAGGATTTCATGACATGCTGCTGATAACTTCTGTAGCTTCTGCCATGCAAGACAAGTGAAACAGTAGGGGAAACTCCTCTGAAAATAAAGTGCACAGTTGTTTGCTTCCTGAATGAATATATTTGTCTAAACACCATTATGATCCTCCCTTTGCATTTACTTAATCTGTAGGATACCCAGTTTTCTTAGGCAAAAATGACAAATTTTAAAAATCTGCTCTGAGATCATGTCTCTTTCTGCTAGGCATGAAAGAGCTGCATCATTCATGGCCTCTCAGTGAGACTGAGCTGAGGATGCACAGCAGGGGTTACCTGTACCTCAGCAGGTTCTCAAACGCATGGACCTCTATCAGACATGGGGGAAATGGCCTTGCTCCTCCTTCATTTCCTGTGACCACAACAGGCTTAGTGAAGAAAAAGGAATAATACCCTACAGAAGGAGGCCTTTCTGTGACTAAAGCACTGCACTGATGATCTGGGCCTTTGTCTGAATCTACTGTGGGTTCTATGAGACATTAATTAAATCCTTTACTCTTTGGTATTTTGCATTGTTTTTCTCCCTGTTGTAACATTCTTAATGTTGCTGGAGTCTACAAAAAGATTGTGGATTTAACACTGGTAAAAAGTTGTGAATTAGTTTAGAGATGCCCCCTAAATAGGTAAAGAGTTGTGACAGAGAACATGCAGGCTTGGCCTTGCTGACAAAATGAACAGCTTTTGGCAACGGTGAAGAAAAATATACAGAATATGCAGTAAGCCAGTTGCCTGTCCAGTTATCTTTGGGGGAATGACGAATAAGGGACAGAAAGCTAGTTTTACAAGTATGTCTTGGCTGTAGGCTACAGCCAATTGGTCTGAAACACATTTCAGATAGACATCTGCTGTGATCGAGATGGTCAAAAGGTGGCTACATTTCAAATGAAGATATTTGTAGCAATAACTTCAGTTCTGGCACAGTTAACCTGCCCTCCTACTTTTGGATGTTGATTAGTGGGAGGCAAATAAGGCCTGAAAGATAATGTCTGTTTAATGACAAAATGCAGGTCAATATACAGGTGATTCAGAAGATTGTCTCCTTCCTCTCCCCTACCCCAACAATGTGATCTATGAAAGAAAGCACTAATAAAACAAATTTTTAACTGAACACATACAGGGACAAGC